>NC_056740.1:291106593-291341593 GCF_019279795.1 Protopterus annectens
ATAGTAATAAAAATATCCTATATGTCTATGTCGATTATATATGCATACATAAATATATATGTGTGTGTGTCTGTGTGCATGTGTTTCTACATTTATCTCCATGTCTCTCTCTATACATATACATATATATATATATATATATATATATATATATATATATATATATATATATACATTCACAACACACACATGTGTGTGTGTGTGTGTGTGTGTATATATATATATATATATATATATATATATATATATATATATATATGTTATAGGGTTAGGACATAGATTGGTTAAGAGGATTGAGTGAGTGTGTGATTCTGAGTGTTTAGGGTTAGGTTATATGATAAATTTGGGTCTACTTTATTAACTCGAATGTTCAAAAATTCGAATGCATAAAGATCGACACATATGCATTGAACTCTTAAACGTTCTAAAGTTAATAAAGAAAAAAAATACACAGAAAAAAAAAAGATTTAGGCAGGGGGGCAAGCTCTCCTGCACCCCCACACCCCCGCTACTTAAATATACCAACTCCAAGATCGCACTACATTGAAGTAGATGGAAATCTCCACCTACGGAGAATTCCGTTTACAGTTTTCGACGGCTTGCACTTTCAATGCATATGGTTCAATTCATATGTATTCGCAGTAGTACTCTTTCGTAAAGTAGACCGGATAAATTTAGTGTGTGTGTGTGTGTGTGTGTGTGTGTGTGTGTGTGTGTGTGTGTGTGTGTGTGTGTGTGTGTGTGTGTGTGTGTGTGCACCCAAGTGCAAATGTGTGATGATTCCCAACAGTGTTCTGTAGTGGTAATCTTATGGGAACAGCTTTTTTTGGTTAAAGATGCAGGTTAAAGTTAGAGGCAGGGTTATCTTGTGTTACGATTGTGGTGCAAGGAGGCTTTGCTTGTTACAATGGATCTAGTAATCCAAAGACTCTTATACATCCATAAACCAATTAGCGCAGCTAATATTAGAACCATAGATGTAAATCCACTCTTTCAAGTCCCCCTGTATAAAAGCCGCTTTGGTGAGGGTTTGCATGATTTTGTGCATAGCGCAGCATCGGGCAGCGCCGCTTAATTGGGTTTAAACCATTCTCGTCTCCACAAAGTCTGCTCTTCACTTTTTTCCTTAGAACTGCTCTAGCTCTCAAAATAAACACCCTATTCCTAATCTAAAGCCTGGCACTTGCTCACTAAAGCAATTATATAAGTCAGCACTAAAAAATTGAAAACACTACATCCTCACAAACTCCCCTAGAATGCCTTGTTCACCATTGGCCCTTTTTTCAATTATAAAGGAGTTCCCTATACTATTCTAGCATGTCCAAAGGTCAGTTGTCAATCTCCTCTCCAGTCCAGCTGGTGAATCTGGGAATCTTGAGGCAATGTTACAACTGCCTCATGTACACAGACAACCCTCTCCTCCTTCCAACAAGTTCCAACATATGTGAGAGATGCAACCATATAGCCAAACTGGAGGCTAAGCTCTCTCAACTCAGTACTGGTGTAACCAGTCAGGAGGAGAAGGTAACCACACACATTACAATTCCAGTCTCACATAGACCCACCACAACAGCAAACCAAACACATAAACACACAAAAACATACTCGGAGGCTCTAAATAAAAATCTGCCTAAGCAGCAGAGACCTCCAAAGCAGACATCCAAGCAACCGCTACCCCAAAACAAAACACGTGCAACACATAGTTCACAAAGCCAGTGTGCCGAACAGTCACAGCCCTTAAGGCTAAACAACACACCTGATACACTTGTAATAGGTGATTCTATTGTCAGGCACACTGATGTCCCGCTCACCAGGCTGAACAAGGAGAAGGTCACGGTGAGCTGCCTGTCGGGCGCTAGGATCCGCCACATAACACAAGCACTCAGGTCACTCCAAGGCAAGTACAAATATGACTCAGTCATTGTCTATGCTGGTGTGAATGACCTGAGACGTACCTCCCTAGACTACATGAAAAGAGACATAGAGGAGCTCTCTGAGCATGTAGCCCAGGCCGGTATGACCCTGACCTTGAGTAGCATCCTACCTTCACCAAGAATGATGCCACAATATGAAGACAAGATGATCAATTTCAACAATTGGCTTAAGTATTGGTGTCATTCAAAGGGGATCCAATGCCTGTCAGCCTGGGATGACATGCTCGACAAGCCACATTGCTTTGCTATGAACGGCTTGCACCTGTCACCCCTGGGCTTTCGGATATTGGCAAAGGCTCTTGCCACCCCCATAGTGCCTTTTTTAGGCAAAGCTCAAAAGACAAACCCACCTCCATAGGTATCACAAGGGAAAAGAAACTAAGGGTAATGCTACTCAACGCCAGAAGTCTAAACCTCAAGATGCACGCACTCAAAACTCTCCTCAGCATGGAGAACATTGATATCTGTGCAGTAACAGAAACCTGGTTCAAGGCTCCCGAGAGCACCCCAGCACTACCAGGTTATACCCCATACCATACTTTTCGGCCCCAAAACTCGGACCGAACCACAAAAGGAGGGGGGGTATCAATATTCATCAAAGATACCTACACTTCCAGGTTGGTGGCACAGCACGAAGCATCGGAAACTATCCATGTGCAACTAACAGTGGGTAAAACTGCCTTCCAGTTTATAGCCTGCTACAGACCACCCTCCCAAACCCAGGAAACCCACTCGACCTTCCTGAGAACACTGGAAAATATGAAGGTCTCCCAAAACACTATTATACTGGGCGACTTCAACTACCCAAACATAGACTGGGAGCATTACTCCAGCTCCAACACTCTAGCCCAAAGGTTCCTAGAATTAATAAACTCAAATGCTATGGAACAACTTGTCACCACTCCCACAAGGGGGGAAAACATACTGGACCTGATTATCACCAACATGGGGACTCTATGCTCCAGACCAGAAGTGTATCCCTCACTGGTAAGATCAGACCATAAATTAATCTCACTGGATATCCACATCCCGACCCCACCCCCTGCCCAGAAAACCACAGTGAAAAACTTCTCTAAAGCAAACTTCACACTCCTCAAAACCGAGGTGGAATCCTTCAAAGCCCCCGGGCCTGTGGAAAATATGGCCCAGACTGCAGAATCCTTTATAAATGCATTCTATGAACACCTTCAGGAATGCATGGAACATGCAATCCCAAATAAAACCAAGACACAATCCCCCAAAGGCAGGCATCCTGTCTGGTGGACCCCAGCCATAAACAAACTATACAATAGAAGGAGGAAGCTACTGCATGATAGAGCAAAATCCCTAAAAGGAAAGGCATCTCTGATCAGTATTAGCAAAAAACTATGGGCACTCATAAAATCATCTAAGGCCAGCTTCAAGAGAAAAATTGCACAAGACACTAAAGATAATCACAAAGCTTTCTTTAGTTATGCTAGGAACCTGGGTGGAAACTCCCAGATATGCTCAGAGTTAGTCCAAAATGACAAAAAATACACTGAACCCACAGACATTGCCAACACCCTGGCGGACAGGTTCAGAGCAAACTTCTCCTACCCTCCCCCCAAAAGAGCAATTATCTATCCCAGCAGTGTGCTGCCCTCCTGAAGTAAGAGCTGCCCTCTCCAAAGCAAAAAACACAACATCAATGGGACCAGACGGTGTCCCGGGCTGCGTCCTACATGAACTCCAAGAAGAGCTGAACCCCAACATAAAGCTACTGTTCAATCTCAGCCTTACTCCAGGATATGTACCCAAAGAATGGCATACAGCAACAGTGGTCCCTCTCCACAAAGGTGGTGCCTCAACGGATCCTGGAAACTATCACCCCATAAGCCTAACTAGCTTGGTCTGCAAAGCTATGGAGAGGATCATCATGGAACTCATAAATAAAGATATTGGGGACCTGCAGACACTGGATCCTCCCCAGTTCGGCTTTGTTAAGGGCAGATCCTGCCTCTTTAACCTGGTTGATTTCTTTGAAACAGTCACCAAGGCCATTGACGAGGGGAAGGTGGTGCACACAGCCTACCTGGACCTCGCAAAAGCCTTCGATACAATACCCCACTCAGGCATCATAGATAAGCTATCCAGCTTAAATATAAACCCCTATGTTACTAGATGGGTTGCAAACTGGCTCAAGGACAGAACCCACATGGTCAGAATTGCTGGAGCCATGTCAGACTCCAAACCAGTTACAAGTGGCGTCCCACAAGGCTTAGTCCTGGGACCTCTCTTGTTCGGCATATATTTCTCAGAGGTACAGGCCAACACAGGAGGACTGTGGCTGACCAAGTTCGCAGATGACTGCAAACTGGGCACCATAATCGACTCTCCAGCTGACACAAGCATCCTTCAAAAGGGTCTCATAGAAACAGATAACTGGTGCCAGAGCCATGGCCTCAAGCTAAATGCCAAAAAGTGTATAGTCATCCCCTTTGGCAAAAACAAAGTGCCCACAAATTACCACATAGGTGGTAATCCATTAATCTGGAAGAAGTAATTAGGGACCTGGGGACCCAAGTTGATAGCAATCTCTCATTTGACAACCACGTGGCCAAAGTGGTTAGAAAAACCTTCTATATAGCCCACCTAATCATGAAGGAATTCACATCTAGATCAAGGGAGATCATTGTGCCTCCTTACTCATCCCTCATCAGGCCCATAATTGAATACACTGCCCCTTTCGGGATGTACCTTAGCCGACACCTGCAGCAACTGGAAAGACCTCAAAAGTACCTCACCAAGAGGATCAAAGGGCTCAAACAGATGCCATATGCTGCCCGGTTAAAGAAACTCCAGCTCTACTTGGTTGCATACTGCCTGCTTAGAGGCGATCTGTGCCTGACGTATAAAGCCATGTCCAACTTGGAATTAATGGACATGCTGCACCTCAGAAAATCCAAATCCCATCGAGCTACATGCTCGAGGGACTTGAACCTCAGCACTGACATAAATAGGACATGCTGGAGGGACAGGTTCATAACCCAGAGGCTCCCTTCACTCTGGAATAGAATCCCAGTCCAAGTTAGGCAGAGTCCCTCATTGACTCTCTTCAAAAGAAATCTTTGACGAGTGGATGGGATATCGTAGGTTTACCCCGGGTATCACTTCTGTGCCACTGCTAAACAGAGGCACAGTAAACTAACCTCGAAAAAGGGCATAGTAAAACATTTAAAATGGGTGGCGAAAGCCAAACACACTCTGGCTAGGCTTAAAAATGCCTAGGGCAGATAGCCTATGAACCTATGAACAATAAGTGCATATGTTAGGTCTACACATTTACAACATAGTGATTAACTACCTCTGTAGAATAACTATGCAAGGTAAACAGTGTGACAAACACTCTGCTTTTATAAAAGATAACTGGTTGGGTGTCCATATATTTACTCCCTGGCACGACTGGCCTGGCCCTTCTTGAAAAGTGTGGAAAGGCTTAAGGGGTGGGTAATGGCAAAGGGGAAATGTCCTTGCAGCTGAATTGATTTGCAACTCCTGTGAGCCTAGGACATATGACTAAGTCATATCCTTGTATTGAAGCAGAGTTAGTGGGAATAACATGCTTAGGCCTTCTTTCCTGGTGACTCTTCGGTGACCTACATGGACTTTCAGTATGTGGGAGGGAGAAGGAGTATGTGCTGTCTTGTCTGTACTGAAGGCTGAGATCTTTTGCAAAAGACTTGGACAAAATGTATATGCATGGTATTTTTAGACAGTATGTGCACTAGTGAGTGCATTTCAAAACTATAACATGTTTACATGACTACAACAAAAAAGGTATATCGCCCAAAATGCTTTAATGTACTTTTTGCTTTTGTGTTTCAGGCCATCTTGAGATGCCAGTATGTGTAAGCTTAACCCAACTCATACATTTATAGGTTTTGGTTCTTGCAGGGGGAGCACATCGTTAAAATGAATGTGTTTCTTCTCATGCCAACCTCTGTTTCTCAACTCTCCTCTTGGGCAACTATTTGTGGTTCCCCTGATTTTCACTGAAATTATTTTTTTCACATCTCTTGTAAGTGTTACAAGCCTTTGAATAGGGGTCTTACAACTGTATACATAGCTTTATTATCATATGCTGAAGATATCAGTCTCCAGTGAAAATAAAGTTTCTTAAATTTTGTTACATTCATTACAACATGATTGCATATATAAAAATAGCCACATAATTCTCAGTTTGTGGTAAGAGAAGCCTGCATCAATTGGTTTGTATGTTAATTGTTCTAAAATTGCTACAGTCATCCTTGTATTTCTGTTAAGTGTTTGTGATCCTGGACATACTGGATTAAACAATGGGTGCCAGCAGAGGTGAAAATTGTCATATCCAACTTGATGAGGTGATAAGTGCATTGGTTTCTGGCTTGGTATTGACTTTCATTTCATTGAATGAGATGTTTAAATGCTGAGGTGTTTAAGATATCTTATGCATTTCAATGTAAGCATTTATCTGAATGCGTTAACCAGTGTAATCTATTCATGAATTAAGTACAAAGTAATAAAGTCAGATATTGTCTAGGTGCATCATGTGGAGAGACAAGGTTTGGCTTAATTGTTTTGGGTGGCTATGTTTTATAAAATGTGTGTGTGTCGCTGTCTACAGAATTCTGCTCAGTTGTGGAACGGGAAGGTTGGGGAAGAGGTTAGTGCAGCCTTTTTTATTAAATTACTACTTTTTTAAAGAATTTTAGTTTTTGTGTGGCTTGTTAGTTAGCTATTTTTTATACAATATTTATAGTGTTTTCCTTTTGTGGAGAGTGACAGCATGTTTAGAATTAGTTTTGTTGAGGGGTTGTGAAACCAGAGTTGTCACTTCACCTCCTGTGATGTATGTGACTGATTATGGCCATGCTTTATTGCTCAGATACTGGGTAGGTTTCCCTGCTGTCTCAAATGAAACAGTCCGCTGAACACAACAACATGGCTGCAGTGAGACATTCTGGTACATGCTTCAAGCCTACTGAATGATGCTACAGTTTAGTGCATGTATTTATCTACGACATTATTTAAATTCTCTTTCATTGTTTATGTCAAATATTGGATTTGGAGTATATGTTGTAGGAAGAAGTAAGTATGAATGATGCATTCAGTGTATAGTTGTGCCATGTTTTGTGCATAATTAGCACCACACTGGAGTCTTTACAAGTCCAAAATCAGGTATAACTTTTAAGTATTACCCTAATTCACATTAGTAGGAGAATAACCTGACTGGCAACTAACCGTGACTTTCTCCTTATCCTGCCTGGTAATAGGCACATCTGTGTGTCTCACAGTGGAGTCTCCTATGACTAATATGTTGGGTTTATGGTAAGCCCTTAGTAGCTGTAAGGCACAGGCGTGTGGACTATGCATGATATGTGGGGTGCAGATCGCGTGTGTTTTTGCCTTGGAGGTCTCTTTTGTTTGGGTATGTTTATGTGGAGGACCTCCACATATGTCGGTGTGTGTTGTGTAGATGTGCGTGGTGTTTGAGGTGTAGTGATTGTGTTAACAACCTTTTCAGTGCCAAATATACTCGCTTGAGGTGGAGATAGCTTGGACTGAATGTTCTTAATGTAATTGCATCTCTCACAAATTGTGTTCCTAGGTGGTAGTAGTAGATGGTTGTCCGTATACTTGAGGCAGTTGCTACACTGTCTCAGGATGCCCATATCAACCAGACTGGCAGGAGAAACTGTAGGAAATTGTCCATCCATATTTGTCAGAATCTATGGGAGAAAGGCCAGGGAGAGCTAAGTGGCAGGCCTAAAGCCCAAGTGCTTAAACCAAAACTAAGAGCTTAGAATAACACTTAAGAATAATTTAGACAGGTTACAAACAAGCAGTAATAAATGCAATAGAAAATATGCAGTTGAACACTTTAGAGAACAGGCAGCAAGCAGCATGAAGAATCAAAGCAAGATGAAGTAACAGAGTAGTAGGAAGAAACACAAATTAGAAAAATATAAGCAGCTGAATAAAGTGTTTTTTTTTTAGAGTTTTTGGATCACTAAGAGATTCCAAGTTTTTGGTGATTTTTATGCATTATTTGTATGTGCATGTGAAATGTAATATTATAGGTTCTTAGGTAAGGTAAGTACTAGGATAGTTGATCTTGCTGGCCATTTTATCTAGCTAATTTCCGCTTTTGTGTTTGAAATAACCTATCTCAATAGGTTATTGATTGGCCTTACCTGTCCCAAGATTGATAATTAAATATTACCCCTAAACAGAATAACTGGTATCACACCATAGATAATTTGAGTGGACCCATGTATATAATAAAGCATTTAGGAGCTGCACATGCCCATTGGTAGTGCATGGGGATGTTCTGGGGTAAATTTTCTGTTTCCCATCCATATACCTTGGTTGCAGTTGAAAATGGACATGGATGAACTTTGTTTTATGTGGATGAGGAGTCTGTTCCACAGCAGTGGTATCCTCTGCAAAATATACCTGTCCCTCCAAACTGTTCTATTAATGCTGCAGAAGAGGTTTAAATGCCTAGGCAAATTATTTCTGATGACATTTGACTTACTGATGTGCAGTAAATCCATTAGTAATAGATCAGAGGATGCCTTTTATGCCATACACAGGTGACTTCTTTGGGGTCTGTAGGATACAGACTATACTGACAGGGGTTTCATTTGGTTCATATAGGACATGTTATTTAGGCCTTGTATCCTTTAAGTAAGGTATCTTTGTGTGAGCTCTAGTTGTTGCATGTGTCTGAACAGATACATGCCAAAGACGGCATTATGTGCAATGACTGGCCCAACCAAGGCTGAGTAAAGGGGGTCAATGACATCCCCAAATCCAGGCACAATCTCGTTGTTTATAATCTGTGCAATATAGGACTGTCTTACAACAAGAGACATGTTAGTCAAAAGTTAAGTCACTGTCCACATAAGTTCCCAAATCCTGAACTACATCACGTCTTAGGGGCGTATGGTCAGTGTGGTAGTTCCCAGAGGGTAGATGACTTCCCAAAACATACAGTAATGACTTTTTGGTATTTAGTTTTAGACCATGATTTTTGACACCAGTTATTTATTTGACAGAAACCTTCCTACAGGATGACAAAGTCATTTGAGGATTCAGTGGCTGCTCCTAGCTTGCAGTCATCTGCATACTTAGTCATCATCCACTTTTATCACTACTGTTAGCATCCTTATCATTCTTATTATTACTCATTATTACTTATAATCATCCACTATCCCCCATCATTAGTTGCTATTAGAAGGGAATTCAGATGGTGTATTATTAGGTGAGAGGATTTTAAATGTCTTTCATGAAAGAGCTCTGGGGGACACAGTAGTAATTTGAGAGGGTTGAGCATGAGTTGTGAGTTACAAATCCATGTTTCGGTGTCTGTTACAGCTTCCTGAGTAATTTTTTTTGGAGATAGGCCAAGTTAACTGATACACGTATGAGTGTGAAGTCATCAGTGTACTGTATTAGGGAAGCCTGTTGTGTGGATCACTGGGGGTGCTGGAGTGTGAAAGAGAACGAGAGAAAGGATAGAGCCTTGTGTTACACTGGTGGTGACTGGGAGGTATGGTGAGAGGGTGGAGTGCCATTTTACTAACTGATACCTATTGGACAAATAGCTTTTGAACCATAGAAAGGTGCTCTGCGATAGACCTAATGTGAACATTTGAAGTAGAAGTTTGCTGTGACACATTGTGTTGAAGGCTTTAGACAAGTATAGAAATAAGGGGGGACTAGTTTGTCATTAACTTTTTCTTTAGTAACAGTATCTATAAGGGTTAGAGATGCAGTGTTACTTATATGAGAGGTGCGGAAGTCATGTTTTTCCTGTATTTCAGATATGCTGGGTTTAGCATGATGGTTAATTTCTTCACTTCATAAACAGAAAGTACACAGTTTGGCTCAGACTTCATGGCAATGAGCCTACTATTCTCACATGAACCTAAGATCACTTTAGGTCTAAGGTTAGTTAAGTCGGTTGAATTTCCTACTTTGTATAGATAATGTGTGACTAATTCTCATGAAAGGGAATATGGGATTTCTAGACTGACCTATTTATAAGGATTGAGACAAGACGGGCAATACTACTGGCTGCTATTTTACGGTACTCACTTTGAAGGTCATCACCTGAAGCTGAGCATGGTTTGAGTTGTTTTATATTGAATAAGGGTACTGGTTTGAAGGTGAAAGTGGATGTAATGATATATGGCTACTAGGCAGGGTTGGGATTAGATGTGTGAATCTTTGGTTAGGAACACTATGCTATCTAGGAAATAAGAGATGAATTCTATTGCAGGTTTGATTGATGATTTTTTTGGAAGGGTTGACTTTTTGGTCATGTTGCAAGAGTTCATCAACAGTTGACTGGAATCATTTTAGGGATGTGTTAGCTATTATTTAGAGTGTTGTTCTAATATAGTTTTTTTGCCTTCATGTATTTGCTTTTTATTACAGATATCATGGAGCATTGGACTTTTGAGATATTGTGATGTTTTGTATTTCTACCTTTCTTTCCACTCTTTTTCTTTGTCTGGCATTAGCATTCTACTCTTTTTGGATAGCCAAATTGCATTACTTGTTTTTACTCTCATCCTTCCTGGAGTTGTAAAGATATTTAGAAAGTTGCATTGAATTCTTTAAAATCTTTTTTTTTTTTTTTATTATGAGGCAAGAATCTAAACATTCTGTGAAAGTCTGGACAGTTGAGAGGTCTGTTAAACAGCCCCGGTCCTTCTACAATGGGGTAGGGACATCCTCCCCCTGAATATGGCCTAACCCCATTGTTGGAATGTTTCTGTGTCTTGAAGATTCTACACTGTCATTTTTCCAATCCTGGAACCAGTGCGCATATGAGGTTTGGGCACGTTTTCTTCCTGGGGTTTCTGTACCCAGGTCTCTTTTTTTTTATTTTTCAACCTACTTATGTCCGTGATGTATGTTATATAAAATACATTGTACACATCAGTGTCATACCCAGTAAAGTATAGCTTATTTAAAGAAAAGCTCATCGCTAACCAGTATCCTACCATTTCCTATATTCCACTATACCTGATATTGGTCATTATATGTATTTCTGGATTCCTGTATGTTCTTGTTACACAAATTTGTAAGGAAAGCAATTTCATGTATTTGCAACTCACTAGAAGAAATCTTCATTGGAGGTTACCAGGCTAATGGCCCTGGATCCTTTTTAAGCATGGCCATTCATGCCCCAGTTTTCGTAATTGTCAATGCCCAAGGACTAGAATGACTTTGGGTGTATGCCTGTGCTTACAGCATCTATATGCTGCTGTCCATAAAGGCCACAGGTGACAAGCAGGGGTGAATTTATGATTTCCCATCTATTGGCCAAAATGTTATTTGAATAGGCTTAAAGAAGAACTCTGTTTCACATAAATGGGGAGTCTTTTCCAGAAAAAGGGAAATCTCTCAAACATACACCTGTTCCTCCAACATGATTTGCTCATATCACAGATGAGGTTTAGATGCTTAGATCGGGTAATTCTTGTGCTGTTTGTCTTGTGAATGTGTAGCATATCCATCAAGGTTGGATCTGAGAAGGCCTTGAAGGCTAGGTATAGATTGTCCCTCAGTAGTCTGTAGGAGACTGAGTACAGGGACAAGGGTTGTGGGTTTTCCTCATAGGACATGCTATTTACACCCTGTATTCTTTTAATGCTTTTAATGAGGAATATCTGTGGTCACTATAGTTGTTGCAAATGCCTGGACAGGTACATGCTGGAGTGCAGTGTACTCTCGATTATTGGTCTGTTGAGGGCTGAGCATAGTGGGATTATGATCTCCTTAAATCTGGATGCCTTGCCATAACTTATAACTTGCCCCACATAAAAGGATTTTATCACCACAATGGACATATGATGATCAAAGTTCAGATTACTGTCAACCTGAGTTCTCAAGTCCCTTACCACTGGGTCTACTCTTAGGATGAGTGTTTTCGATGTTGTAATTTGCAGGGATGGTCATATTCCGAAAGACTATATATGTGCATTTTTTGTCATTGAGTATTAGGCTATGTTTCTGGCACCAAGTTAGTTGGCTCTCAGACCCTACTCAAGGATATCTACATCTTTGGAGGAAAAAGTCATTGCACCCAACCTGCAGTCATCTGCAGATTTGGTCACTCAAAGACCCTCTATATTTGCTATGACTTCAGAGAAGTGTATTCCAAACAGGAGAGGTCCAAGTGCTGAGTCCTGTGGACCACCACTAGAACAGGACTATCAGTGGAGGTGGATTCTCCTACCCTAACTTCATGTGTCACATCCATGCTCCATTTGACTATCCATCAGGTTACATAGAGATTTATGTCTAAATTTTTGAGTTTGTCTATAATACATAAGTGAGGTAGTGTGTAGAATGGGTTTACCAGATCGAGGTAGGCAGTATGCACTTTTTTGCCCATCATCTATGGCTCAAGTGGTCTTCTCAAGGTAGTCCACTGGGTTTAGTAGGTGTGACCTATCCTTGACAAACCCAAACTAGTATGGGTCCAGTGTTTGAAGATTTTCTATGTAGATATTAGAGCCATTATAACTTTTTCCATGGCCTTGTATATAATACTAGTCCAACTTATGGGTCTGTAGTTCCCTGGGTCTGTTGATGGTCCACCTGTATATAGAGGGATGACCGGTCCTGCATTTCCTAGAGACGAAGCCTGGCTGGAGGCTGTGGCTGAATAGACATTGTAGTGGGCCTGAGGGGTAAATTTAAATCTAAATAGCAGGCATCCCTGGATGTTATCAGGGCTCATTGCTGTAGTGTGTTTAGCTCTGGAGAGTGCAGTGAGGACCATACCTCTCAACCTCTTAGAATAAGAAATCTAGCCAAAGCCATTAAAAAACTGGTACAAATAGGGACATGTTTTAAATATTGCTCTTACAAATTAGAAAGTTGATAGAATAACAGGTTGTGCATTAGTATGCATGTTCTGTATGATATGAAGTCTAAAACTCAAATGTCTGCCATTATTTTCTAACTTCAATCTTTAATAATTTGCCAGAAAGCCACAATTTTATGAAAAATGGACCAAAAATATAAGGCAAAAATTTGGACATTCTGCAAAAATCTGTACAGTTGAGAGGTATGGTGAGGACCCGTGCTTTAGTAACAGTGGGGGGCTAAGTGGTAGAGGGTATTTCCTGGAGAGTAACTAGTCATCTTTGAATCATATGGACTCTGTCTTCTACTTGTACTTTATTGCTGTTGTGTGACACTTTTCAATAAAGCTATTGTCGTCTACTCTTGTATCTTGGACTTTGGTAACTACTTTAGCCATTTAACTGTTTCTGTCATGGCTTTCCTGTCTGCGCTATAAGGTTGAGAGGTATGCCTTCAATTATAACTAAAGTGTCATGAAATCACAATAAATTAATGGCTTTTATTGCATGTATATTTCTATAAAAATACATAAACAAGCAAACAGACACACCTGTTTCATATGAAGTCATAGTTTTATTTAAATGACTGTTATATATCTATCATATCTAGGCATAGACAGATAAAATTTAACAGGTTTACAGTCAGTGTACATTTCAAATTGAAGCAAGTGTGATATTTTATTGCAAGTAGACAATTTTCCGACAAATCACAACGCAAGACATCTATAATACACATTCATTAGTTTAAAGAACACCATTGCACATAAAACTAAAAAAAAATAAATAAAAATGGAGAGATCCATCTATACTTGACATAGCCACTGTTAAACAGCTTATTTTACATATATATATATATATATATATATATATATATATATATATATATATATATATTTCAGGTGTGAGTAATAATGCCATTCTTACATGCAAACTGGTAGTTAGAGTTGGACCTCATTTCCATTTCTTATATTTTTCAACTGCCATCTTGCTTGAATTCCACTTCCGCATTTTGCCAAACTGTTTGACATTCTTTCAGAAAATTGTATAATTCTTTATTCTGTTTACAATTTTCTGCTTGTGACTTGCACCATGAAGCTTAAGTTGTGATTCAAAAGGGTCTGTCCACCTCCCACTCACATGGTTATTAAACTGAAATTAATAAGTAAACAAGCAGATAAACAGTTGTATAAAGAAATAAGGGGAATGAATTAAATGATTTGAAACAGAGGGTAAGTTTAATTCATGGTACTTTGGAGAGTACAGCACACATTTATTTGTTGTTTTCATTACTTATTAAAGTAAACAATTAAATGCTTGTTTACAGGTACATTGTTATGTGAGTATACAGCTGGTACACTTACAGGACAAAAAACACATAAGGGGGTATTCTGAAAGGAAAAATAGTACAGTGTGTAAAGCTAAACTATGCAGTAATGACATTCAAATGAGATGGATTATAGAAATACATTTGTCAATAAACTGATGGTTTTGTTTGCATATATATTCTATATACAGCATTCACACATGTAAGATACTTGATAATTATATATTAGGTTGATAAGGTCATAGGTATATACTAGGCGTGATGTTAAAAAGACCATTGAGAAGCATAGCCACCTAAGCCCAAGCACTGTTGAGCGAGTTAAGCTCCTTGGTCAAGAAGCACAGTCCTATATACCACAAAGAGGATTTATGATTTCCTGGCCATTCATTCAGAATATTACTGAATACAGACATTGCTTGACATGTATAGGTAGTTTATTCAATAAATATAGGATACCTTGGGATAAAAATCTGTTGTGCCAGCCATGTTCTATTTTTGTGTCTATAAAAGATTACAGTCTTTGTTGTGGGTGTTCATGGTGGTGTGTGTTTTGCATGGCTGTAAGACGTCTAGCAGGGAGGAATGGGCCATGGACCCTACTGATGGACAGCACTCTGCTTGTTGAAGAATGGCATACAGAACAAGAACTACACATATCAAAAATACCATTTAAAGCCTTGATATAAATATCACCATAAATAGTAGGCAACAGTAAGGATTATGGAAGGGTGTACAGCTCAGCAAACTGTGTGGCCTCAGTGTAAATATCATAATTTGGGCTTTAACACAAAGTTTACATGTTATACATTTGATACCACAATAAATCGCAGGTAATGTTAGCATGTTCCAGAAGGTGATATACAAGACAGGTGTTTCCATTCACATGGAAGAACACCAGCAAGGTACCAGGTGATCAAACATGGAGGAAGCTCTACTCAACAAAAGTATTGTTCAAATGTACAATATGTGTCTTTCAGGTAACACTCGGGTTCTGCAAATAAGACAACAATGTTAGGTGTGGTAGAAGAGGTTATTTTTCAGCTATGTTCCATAAGTATTGTACTTCCATCATCCAAATTTCTTGATGTTCTCCCATGATGTCCTTGCCCACTGCACATGAGAAGCTGCCATTATGCTAAATGAGCATGGAATCTAACTGAGCATGTGGTATAGTTTTGGGGTCCAAGCTTCATCGCTCCACTGTTTTCTTCAATACAGACCTCAACTGAAGCTGGGTAAGCAGGGTACCCTTCTCATGGCAGAAAACTGCTCCTTCTTAAGTACCGGTCTAGGCTGTGTGAGTAGAGGGTCTATGTTGGAGGCACAGTGTTTGGTAATGCTGTAGGCATTGTTCTACATTCCATTCTGTGGCCCCTGAGGCTGGAGCCAGCCACTGGTTCTTTACCTCCTGATCAGTCAAAGGTTGCTCATACTACACTCGTGACTGGTTGGCAGTCTAACTTTGAGTATACTCCTTTCACATTGTGTGTTCTATCTGTGAGCCACTTTGCAACCCAACTAGTGATATAGGTGTTAATGCCTAGTCTGGTGAGTTTATCAATAATTCCCGAGTGAGGAATGGTATCAATGTCACTGGCCAGATTGAGGTAGGCTGCATGCACTGCGTTACCCTCATCCACAGCCCTGATGACTGACTCAAATAAGTCAACCAGGTTAAGCAGGCATGATCTCCCTTTCACAAAGCCAAATTGTGTGGGGTCTAGAGTTTGGAGATTTCCTATATCTTTGTTAATCAGGTCCATGATGATGCACTTCATTGCTTTACATATCAGGCTCATCAGGCTAATGGGGGATAATTCCCAGGGCCTGTAGTTGCTCCCCCTTTATGGAGAAGGATGACTGTAGCAGTGCACCATTCGGTAGTGACAAAGCCTTTGGTGAGGCTGTGACTGAACAGGGCACACATATTTGGTGCCAGTTGGCTTTGTAGTTCATGTAGAACACAGCCAGGGATATTATTGGATTTCACTGAAGCAGTATCCTTGGCCTTGGACAATGCAGCTTTCACCTGTGCTGCAGTAATGCTGGGTGCCTGGCTTTCTGCACCTTGTTCCCCTCGGCTAGCACTTTTGCTAAATGCTTTGGCAATTTCTCTACCCCTCCCTCTGCTTCTGCCTCAACCGCTTGGGTTTTCCAGCTGCCTAATTTGTAATATTAACCACTTATCCTCAGTAACCTTTCTACATTGTTTCTGAAACTATACACAGTGGTTTGGAGTACTTAATAAAGACTCAAAGTCTTAAAGCTTGCCAGTGTAAGAGCACTTACTGTATTTGATTTGGTACGTCCCAGTAATGCTGTGGGCACATGAACTTGTTGTATATGGTAGGGTACGCCCTAACCATGGTGTGGGCTCATGAATTTGTTTTCACAATTTACAGTCTACGTCCCATTCATGCGGTTGTCTCATGAACTTGTTTTAACTTTATCTATAACTTTTAACTTATTTTTTTCTCTTTTGCTTTCTCTCATGCATTCATACATTGACAGAATAAAACATCTCTCATACCTCTTACCTTTCAAACATGAGAGTACCGCCCTCGACACAAGGCACTTCCTTGTGTTAATTTTTCCTTTACTGTATGTGCACATACATTTACTACTCTCATTTGCTGTGGGGTCCTCCCACTAATACTTTTCATACTGACAAACTACTCAGTCAAACAAAAACAGTCATACACTGATTCTACATTTAGCTAATTTTTTTTTTAAACAGAAAAAACAAGCTAATCCCTTTCTCCTTTAGAAAACATTTTCCCTGCCAAAGCTAGTATGTTGCACATCCTGAATAGGTGCACATCTGAGTCTCTGACTATTCCATACAAAGCAGTGTGGAGTATGTATGCATAATGCAAGTGATACTTTATTCCCTAAAATATTCAGTAAGGGACCACCCAACCCCAAAAAAAAAAATGTTTCACTACATGGACTGTAGACTACGGTGAGATTTCAGTACATTCTTTTACTGAGCCAGTATCATGAAGTCAGGTTTGCACATTACTGTTTTGCTGGAATTTTAAAAATGTGGAGATGAGTAGAATGCCAGAAAATTACCAAAACAGCATGTCACAAGACAACTGTACCTCAAAAAGAAATGGCACGCAAAAATAACTTAACATAATAATGGCTTGAAGGTTGTGCGTCAGGGCTGGTAACTCAGCACATAAAAATCAACTACCAATCATTAGCAGACCGGAGTTACGCTGTGGCGACCCCTAACCGGGAAAAGCCGAAATACACAAACAATACAGAAATAGGGTTTAATCAAAAGTCACTACTAATAAAACACACTGAAATAATCAAGAATTTTCTGAAACTTGTTTGCAAAAATTAAATTGAAAGTGTTTATATGAATATTTCTTTCTACTGCTGGCAAAATGATTACATAAATACATAACTCTTACTGCAGGCAGAGGGGAAGAAATTTAGACTGGACATCCCTTCCTTTCAGTTCTGAGCTGACTGTTGCAGTGACAGTTTTAACACCTTTGCAGTAGTGTTGGGGGAGGGGACTGTCAATTCATCTTGGACTACAAAAGAACACCTAGAACAAAGGCCTCTAATTTAGCTACTTCTGTGACTGCAGCTAGATAACTTCAAAGTATAGTGTGAAAGAAACTCTGAGCAAAACATAAATGAGGGTGATTAGCAAAAGAAAAGAAGCAGCCCTCTTGCAGAAAGAACAGAAACTAACAGTGAGTCACACATTTCCCATTATATGTCAACGGCATGGGAATTCACAGTGACTTCCTTATGTCTGGCATGAGTCACAGAAAGAAGACTTGAAATGCTTTATGGGAAAGAGAAATGGTTGAAGCAGAAGAAGATCACATTGCTCTATCAAGCCCCATCGGTAGCCATTTTGTGGTAAACATGCTAAAAATACAATTCTACAATGACCCCCCCCCCATTAATATTAAAAAAACGTGCACGCTGATTGGTCAGCGTGCACGTTGTAAATCAGACTTATACTAACGGAAAAATGTCCGGTCGCCCGGACTTTTTCCATTAGTATAAGTCTTTTTTTACAGCAACGGAGAACGCAAGATCTCTGTTGCTTTTTACACACTGTCTCGCTATGTTAAAGGAGTTTAACATAGCAAGACAGCTTTAAAAAAAGTAACGGAGATCTTGCTTTCTCCGTTGCTTTTTTTAAAGCTGTCTTGCTATGTTAAATGGGTTTAACATAGCAGGACAGCTTTAAAAAAGCAACAGAGACTCCTTTAACATAGCGAGAAACTTTGTAAAAAGCAAGGGAGATCTTGTTTTCTCCGTTGCTTTTTTTAAAGCTGTCTCGCTATGTTAAACTCCTTTAACATAGCGAGACACTTTGTAAGAAGCAACGGAGATCTTGCTTTCTCCGTTGCTTCCACCCACAGCTCTGATGTACTGCGTAAGCATACACATGCGCAGTACATCAGAACTGCCGCAGAATACCAGACAGCTGCGGAAGGGCAGCAAGGAGGCATTATACAATGCCATTATTTAAGAAAAATAATTATTTTTTTCTTAAATAATGTCATTGTATAACAGCAATAACCCACTTCTGGGTGTGGGTAATGCTGGATTTACCCACGTTTGTCTTTATTTGGCCACTCGACCACACCAACTGTGGATAAATCCAGCATTACCCACACCCAGGCATGGGTTATTGCTATAATAAAGCACTTAGAGTGACTTTGAGGTGTTAAAATAGGTCTGGAAACAAAGATAGACTGAAAAAAAGCATATTTTTTTAGTTCTAGGGTGGAGTTTTCCTTTAAACTTCTGAAAACTGCATCTACGTGGAGGAGTTAGCAGTCTATTATCAGTACGTAAGATCATAACAGGCCTGGCTGGTGTGAGTCCATGCAGTTCTATGGTATTCCATCCTTCATAACCAAATTAAAAGAACATTTGTCTGGGAATTTTAAGTGGTTATGCTTTTAGGGCAATGACTATTTTTATACTTCATACATAAACCAGTGTATGATTTGTACTTGTATTACTTTAGCCTGCTTGCACTTTGATATTATTATGTAGAGCTCACAAAATTACAATACATGCCTTAAATATGCTTGTTAGTATGCATTGATTTCAGTTTTCTGTATACTGTTCACTTGTACAACTGTTATGCCCTGCAATTTGCCTCCTAGTTTGTGGCTGAAAAGGGTCTGTCAACCACTCCTGCATGCCTAGTTATCAAAATGGAAATAAATGAATGCTCATGGTGGCTCAAGTTAGTGGGCTGAATGGCTGTAGCCCCTCCAATTTTTCTATAAAATCTTTACTTTTTTAATATTTATTTATTTTATATATGTGTTTACTGGGGTAGAGCACTAATCAATATTGACCAATTTCAGGCACAGCAGTTCAGACTAGTTGCACAGAAAATCTGTATATGTACATTCCAGTGAACAAGGAGAGAGTAATGCACAATATATACACTAGTTTCTAAAGTGGATTACTTCTTAATTTTATTTTTCAAAGTAGCAGAAGTCATGCAGTTCACAGATCTTATGCACATGCAGTTCTGCAAAATAGTCTTGGGGTGGAGTTAGCTGGGCAGTTTTTCTTTTAAACAGTCCATCCAAAATTACTGCACTCATATTATAGATACATTTTCTATGTTACATCCATGGCCTAGAATGATAAATCCCTGACTATGATTCAGACGACTAGGGTTGATTTAGCAATACCAGCACTGGAGGACCCATGAGGAAGGGGAGAGGAATGAGGAGGTTGCCCACTTGCTTCCCTCAGGTGGCAAGGACTGGGGAAGTGTCAGGAGGTGTAAGACTACTGTGTTGTCAGTTGGGATACTCGAAAGTGTGGCTAAGCTCACACTAGCTGATATAAAATATGAGACCTCAGATATACAACAGCATACATAGGGAGTAGCCTTATGTTGTCCCACTGCACGGTCCTTGAGGATGGAGCACCATCCATAGGTTCATAGGTTCATAGGTTCATACTAGGCTATCTGCCCTAGGGCATTTATAAGCCTAGCCAGAGTGTGTGTGGCTTTCACCACCCCTTAGGATGAGAATACTATACCCATTAGTTTGCTGTGCCTCTGTCCAGCAGTGATACAGAGATGATTCCCGGGGTAAACCTACGATCTCCCATCCACTCGTCAAGATTTCTCTTGAACAGAGTCAGTGAGGGCTCTGCCTCACATGGACTGGGATTCTGTTCCATAGTGTAGGGAGTCTCTGGGTGATGAATCTGTCCCTCCAGCACATCCTATTTATATCCGTGTTGAGGTTTAAGTCTCTTGCTCTCGTGGCTCTGGTGGATTTGGATTTTTTGAGGTGGAGCATGTCCATTAATTCCGGGTTGGACATGGCCTTGTATGTCAGGCACAGATCACCTCTGAGCAGGCGGTATGCGACTGAATAGAGCTGGAGTTTCTTCAGTCGGGCATCGTATGACATATGTTTGAGCCTTTATCCTCTTGGTGAGGAACTTTTGGGGGCTGTCCAACTGCTGCAGGTGTCGGGTAAGGTGCACTCCGAATGGGGCGGTTTACTCAATCATTGGTCTGATAAGTGAAGAGTACAGGGTACAATGACCTCTCCTGATCTGGATGTGAATCCCTTCATGATCAGGTGGGCAATGTAGAAGGTCTTCCTAACCACTTTGGCAATGTGAGTGTCAAAAGAGAGGTTACTGTCAACTTGGGTCCCCAGGTCCCTGATAACTTCTTCCGTGTTTAATGGATTACTACCTATGTGGTAATTAGGGGTTACCTTGTTTTTCCCAAAGGGTATGACTATACATTTTTTGGCATTTAGCTTAAGGCCATGGCTCTGGCACCAGTTATCCATTTCTATGAGACCTCCCTGGAGGATGTCTGTGTCTGATGGAGTGTCAATTATGGTGCCCAGTTTGCAGTCATCTGCAAATTTTGTCAGCCACAATCCCCCTATGTTTGCCTGCACTTCAGAAAAATAAATGCCGAACAAGAGGGGGCCCAGGACTGAGCCCTGTGGGACACCGCTCGTGACCGGCTTAGAGTCTGACATGGCACCAGCAACTGTAACCCCGTGTGTTCTGTCCTTGAGCCAGTTTGCAACCCATCTTGTGACATATGGGTTTACATCTAAGCTGGTGAGCTTTTCTATGATGCCCGAGTGGGGTATTGTGTCGAACGCTTTTGCTAGGTCAAGGTAGGCTGTGTGAACTGCCTTACCCTCATCAATGGCCTTAGTGACTGTTTCGAAAAAGTCGACCAAGTTCAAGAGGCAGGATCTGCCCTTGACAAAGCCAAATTGGGTAGGATCCAGTGTCTGTAGGTCCCCAATGTCTTTATTTATGAGTTCCATTATGATCCTCTCCATAGCTTTGCAGACAAGGCTCGTCAAGCTTATGGGGCGGTAATTTCCAGGGTCCGTAGAAGCACCGCCTTTGTGGAGTGGGACCACAGTTGCCGTACGCCATTCTTTGGGTACGTATCCTGTAGTAAGCATCCACACTAGTCACCATTTAGTATCCCAGTACATAGTCTCATCCACAGCAGAATCTGGCATATCATAGTGTCATGACCACAGTTCGCAGTATGACAGCTGCTCATCAGCTCAGCCTTAACCTTGCTCCTGCTGACAGGTGTCTCCTCCTATTGTAGGCTATTCATTTATAGGGCATCTCTATGGGAGGTAGTTGGGTTGTGAACTGAAATAAATCCTTTAGTTGAGGACAGCTCTGTTTTTTTTTTTTTTTTTTTTTTTTTTTTTTTTGAGGCCAGTGCCAAAGTTGATTCAATTAGTTGAAACTAATCATTGTACAGAAATGACCTGTAGAGACCTGGGAAGAGGTCAGGGATCCACTGTGTAAAGAAGGCATTCAAGTAAACAAAAGTTGAGGCATGGTCTTGCTGGCTTACAGCATTTTGTTTTGCATCTAAACATATGAAGAACTGCTTTAAAATAACATCAAGCTATTTATAGTATGAATCAAAACTTCACCCACTGTGAGCATGTTCAAAAAAAACAAAAGTTTCAGCATGGGTTTCCTTTGACATGCCAGCACATTATATTTTTCTTGCTTTGCAGGAGCAGACACTGCAGATCCTCCTCAGGTATGGTAGAATACCATGTTGCATTGTGAAAAAAAGAGCATTTAGCTCACTTTCAGTGGTGATGCCGTGGAACTGCAAACCTACCTCAGGTGCATGAGGCAAGATAAACCAATTGATAATGCATATAATGAAATATACTGAACTTACTAGTACTATTCTGGCAGTAAACGTTTGAGACCCATTTACTTGGCCCTAGTAGATTCTGGGCTACAGATGCTGCTTGGTTCTGTAATATTGTTATTGCTACATAAATATTTACTGGCTACTTCTTTTTAGCATTTATTTATTTTTTTATTGGCATTTGTTTACTGGGAAAGTCCACTGGGCCAAGGAAGCCCATTTTCAGTGAAGGCCCGGGGAGAAAAGCTCCAGAAAGTGATAAAAGATACACAAAAAAAAAACTTTTACAGAAATTACAAAACACAAAAAAATATTAACAGAAATTACAAAAAGTTAAAAGAGAAAAAAACGAAAACACGAAAATTATTTGCAGATATTACATCAAAAAGTTACAAAATTTTAAAGGATATTCATTAAAATTAAGCTAGAATGAACTAGACCTGCTACAAAGTTACTGACATGAAGGCTAAGCATCATCATGGTCACAGATACAATAATAGGAAGATATAAAGTAGAAGAAAAATGTTAGGATGAGACAGTAATATGCAGCAGGAGCGGTATAGGGAAATAAGTCCAAAAATAAAATAGCCAGGGAGAGAGTATGAATGAACTAGAAGAAGTTGGTTTGAAGGCAGAGGTAGTTACTAAATAAAATAATAAGGGAAGGGAGAATCGAATAAGGAGAGAAAGGCAGGAGCTGGAATAGGGGTAGGATTGAGAGGGAAGGGTCTTTAGAGGAGAAATGAAAAAGAGAGAAAGGGGGGATGTAAGGAAAGGAGAAGGGTGGTAGAGCTAATTGGCGGTATAAGTAGGGTAATGAAAATAAAAGTTCTACTGATAAAAGAGAAAGTATATTAGAGAAAGGTGAGGGCAGACAAGTTTAGGGTATAATGACTGATTTAGGTAATGCCTGAGAGAGAGGAGGAACAATTACACGCCCACTTGGAAAGCAGATGATTGTGTAGCGCAGTTTTAAAAATGGAAGAGCTTTCTTGTAAGTAGATAAAAAAGGGGTAGATTGTTCCAGCGTTTAGCTATGCTCCAACAGTATAATAGCTGACCTGCAGGAAGCTTGGGTTTATGGATTTGAAGATACTGATGTTCAGAGCGAACATACCTAACAGATTTATAGAGGGGACAATAAAGAACCAAGTGCAGGGCAGTTCTGAGGCTTGTATATTAATTTATGAGTGGTTGTAAGTTGCAGTAAGAGAAGCCACTTAAGTTGGTTTAGTGCAGTGATGAGTAGAGTGGTGACTATTAGTGGCAAATTTAGTGATCTTGTTAAAACATGCTTCTAATTTAGTCTTCAGGGAGGATTGCAGATTTGCTAATAAAGGTGCGCCATAAGTTACAGTGGGAAGAAGGAAAGATTATGCTACAGTTTTTTTAGACTGGAGGGAAAGGAATTTATTGTGTCTATAAAGAAGCCCAAGTTTTTTGTGGGTCTTGCTAACATTATTTTGAATGTGAAGATCAAATTTAAGATTCTCATCAATTATTACCCCTAACAGTTTAGTAGAGGTGACTAACACAATTTTTGTGGAGTTAAAGAAGAGTATTTCAAAGTTGTTTTTATTAATGGAAGTATTTTTCTTGGGAATGAATATCATAACTTTGGTCTTTTGGGGATTTAAAGAAAGGTGTTTTTTATGTAGCCAAGTTTCCACAGTAGTGAATGCAGTTTGTGTCTGTTGCTTTAAAATATTTGAGTTTTGGGTAGAGTGGACTATAGTGGAGTCATCTGCGTACTGGACTAGGGAACCTTGCTGGATGACTCAGTGAAGATTATTGATGAAGATATTGACCAAGGGAGGGCCTAATGTTGAGCCTTGGGGTACACCTGTAGGGTTGTTCATATAGGGAGAAATGGAATTTTGCCATTTGACAACATGGTTTCTGCTAGAGAGGTAGCTTTTAAACCAGGTGACAGACTGAGAACATAGACCTAAACTAGAGAGTTGAAAGAGGAGGATAGGGTGTGACACGGTATCAAAAGCCTTTGATAAGTCCAAGAACAGGGCTGATACAATGTTTCCAGTGTCAAGGGCTTTGCTGACTATATCTAAGAAAGATAAGAGTGGTGGTTGAACTATGACTGGGGTGGAAGCCATGCTATGTTGGGAAGAAAATTTTATTCTTTAGGAGGAAGCCCAAGAGTTGTTTTTGGACACATTTTTCTAGAATTTTATATCTATATATATCTATATCTACCTATCTATCTATCTATATATATATATATATATATATATATATATATATATATATATATAAGCAGCTGTTTTTTTCTAGACTTGTATTTAAAAAGTACAGTTGTGTAAAAACTAACCATAATAGTAGATGTCGTCCTCTTCACTGTTGCAGTATTCCTTACAATAGGGATACACTGCCAAGGGCAGCCCAACATCCGGCATTTACACAAAAGTCTTTAGGTTATAATAGTTATGCCATACATCACACATATGTTCCCAGCACATGGAGTAGGGCATAAAGGTGACATCTGGACATACCATCCTCAGAATTGAAAAGCTCCAGTAGGAATGACTGTCCAAGGATTCTAGTAGGTAACAAGCACATCCAGAAGGAAAAAAGGACCAGGGGAAGGCGAGAGAGAGCGAATACTGCAACAGTAAAGAGAAGGACATCTACTGTTATGGTAATATTTTACACAGCTGAACTGTCCTTCCATACCACTGTTGCAGTATTTTTTACAATAGGGAGAGTATAACAGCTCAGGAAGAAGACTGGGAGGAGGAAGGACCAGCAGAGCCCTCTAGGAAGCTGTAACAAAGGAGATACTGCCAGCCCAGCTCAGTGGAATTTTGTAAATAATTACATGTCATTGGTGAATATCGAAATGATTTGTCTAAGATGCTTGTGTTACAAATGTATTAGAACAGTGTGTCATGTGTATATCAAACTGGTTTGTACAGACGTGTGTTAAAAAGATATTTTATAAAGTGCTTGTGCTTAAAATGTAACCACAGTGTGTCCTACTGGAAAATAACAGAAATGTACATGCACTATTGTAACTGTTTAAATGTATATATATTTTAGCAGTGGAAGGTGGAATACATGAGGTTAAATTCCAAAAAATAACTGAAATTAAGATGGTATCTTTCAATTTCAATGCAGCAAGGACATACAATGGCTAAAACTAGGGAGCTTTCTGTATTGTTCCTAGGGTGAAATAATGGTATTTACATATTATCACAACCACATTTCCGCAGTTGCGAAAAGCGAATACCTACAGACAAACGAGTGCCTGAAACCCTTCAAACTGCTGATCATAGTCCTTACTACTGGCCAAAATGTTTACATTACTTTCAGGGACAAGAACAGTTTAAGAAATCCTGTACCTGTTTTGCATGCCTTACAAACTCACGCTTGAGTTAAAATCATGGCTGGTCTCATATTGTCTGTCGGAATCTTTTTACAGAGTAGAAGGAGTCATTCACAGAAGGAAAACACAGAAATGGAAAGTTTGCTGCGGGTATACCTTTTATTTGTAACCAAGGTTTTTAATCAATGTTTAATGAACCGTTGCATTCTTAATGATTTCACACCATGAAGATGGATGATGTTGACAGCTGATTCCGTTCTCGTTTTTAATAGGGAAAGTTGGGAGTATTGATGTTTTTGGTGGTATTGTAGTTTTTCAGTTAATGTACTTAATTATGACATACTTTTGCTAGGTAGGTTCATAGACAGGTACTAGGCTATCTGCCCGAAGACATTTATAATCCTAGCCAGAATGTGTTGGCTTTCGCCGCCCCCTTAGATTAGTTCTCTGTGCCTCTGTCCAGCAGAGCCAATGAAGTGATCCCCGAGGTAAACTTACTGTTTCCCCATCCACTCATCAAGGTTTCTCTTGAAGAGTGTTAGCGAGGAGCTCTGCCTAATGTAGATTGGAATCTTGTTCCAAAGCATGGGAAGTCTCTGGGACAGGAATCTATCCCTTCAGCACATCCTATTTATTGTTGTGGTGAGGTTTACATCCCTAGAGAGTGTGGCTTTAGGGGATAAGGTTTTCTTTAGGTGAAGTGTGTCCATCAATTCTGGGTTGGTCATGGCCTTGAATGTCAGGCAGAGATCAACTCTGAGTAGGCAAGGTGAGTGCAGCTGGAGTTTCTTCAGTCGAGTTGCATAGGGCATCTGTTTGAGGCCAGTGATTCTCTTGGTGAGGTACTTCTGTGGTCTTTCCAGCTGTTGCAGGTGTCTTGTAAGGTACATCCCAAATGGGGTGTTGTACTCTATGATGGGTCTGATGAGTGATGAGTAGAGGGGGCACAATGTCTTCTTTTGATCTGGATACAAACCCTTTTGTGATTAGGTGGGCCACATAGAAGGATTTTCTAACCACTTTGGCAATGTGATTATCAAAGGAGAGATTACTATCTACTTGGGTCCCCAGATCTCTTATTATGTTTTCCGTATTTAACGGACTACCACCTATGTGGTAGTTTGTGGGTACTTTGTTTTTTCCAAAGGGGATGACTATGCACTTTTTGGCATTTAGCTTGAGGCCATGATTCTGACACCAGGTATCCTTCTCAGTGAGACCCTTTTGGAGGATGTCTGTGTCAGCCAGAGAGTCAGTTATAGCCCCTAGTTTGCAGTCGTCTGTGAACTTGGTCAGCCATAGTCCTCCTGTGCTTGCCTGTACCTGTGAGAAGTATATGCCGAACAGGAGGGGTCCTAGGACTGAGCCCTGGGAAACACCACTTGTAACCAATTTAGAGTCAGACCTAGCTCCCGCAACTCTCACCATGTGGGTTCTGTCTGTGAGCCAATTGGCAACCCATCTTGTGACATAGGGGTTTATGTTCATGCTGGTGAGCTTGTCTATAATATCAGAATGGGGAATGGTGTCGAAGGCCTTTGCAAGGTCTAGGTAGGCTGTGTGTGCCACCTTTCCCTCTTCTATAGCCTTGGTAACTGTCTCAAAGAAGTCTGCCAGGTTTAGGAGGCATGATCTGCCCTTAACAAAGCTGAAGTGGGTAGGGTCCAGTGTTTGGAGGTTCCCAATGTCTCTGTTAATGAGTTCCATGATGATGCGCTCCATATACTTGCAGACCAAGCTAGTCAGGCTTATAGGGTGATAGTTCCTGGGGTCTGTTGTGGCTCCACCTTTGTGGGGCAGAATAACTGTTGCTGTGTGCCACTCTACAGGTACATAGCCTGTGGAGAGGCTGAGTTTGAACAGTGTGTTTAGGTGAGGGGTTAGTTCGTCTTTGAGCTGGTGTAGGACACAGCCTTGGACACCGTCCGGTCCCATTGATGCAGTGTTTTTGGCTTTGGAGAGGGCTGTTTTTTTCATTTACAATGCTGCTATTTCATATGTAATTTAAGGTAACATTTGCATTCTGTAAGAGTAGGAAAACTGAAGATTAGCAGGTGGTGTACACCGGAAGATAACAGATTTTGCCAACAGTGAGAAGATGAGAAGAGGCCAGAGTTTGGAATTACTATTGTAAACGTACTAAATAATTATGGCAGAGACTTGTTGTAATGTATTTTATTGAGAGTGTTACATGGTATGTCCCTGACTAACTTGCCTTTGCTAAGGGGTTCTGTTCAGGAATGCAGGAATTGAGATGCAGTGCAGCACTGTGCAGGTCGTGGAACATGTGAAACACGCCCCAAAAGAGTGGAAAATTTGACCCTTGTTCCTCTTCAGGCCTCAATCCCAAAGTCACCCACTACTAATTACTTGCTTAACACACCCCTTTGAAGGTTGAGAAACGCATTTTCGCATAAACGCTTCCATTTCTGAAAGTTCGGAAATGTGGTTGCGATAATACGTAAGTACCAAAATAATTACTAGTCTTGAAATGTGAAGGAATGTAATTGTTTTAGGACTTCCAGCATCTGCCAAAAATCTGAGGTCTATGTATTTTCACAGGTAGATACTAAATACTGTCAGCTTCCAGCAGTGAGGGTTTCACCTGGGACAGAGTCAGATGACAAGAAATTCTGTCATTCTGCAAGCTATCCCAGCAGTAATATTTGGGACTCTCTGAGAGAGACAGAGCATTCTGTATTCTGTCTTGGACCTGGCAACAAGAACCATTCACCACAACATCTACCTTGCTCTGATGAAGTAAGCTTCTAGGGAATAGTATAATTCTCTTAGATATAGTCAGGTAAACAGCAAAGCTTAGTTTAGATATTTTTTCTTTATTTATTTGAGACTGTCCTGCAATGTTGTTTTAATATTTCCTGTGATTTTGAACTCTTAGGTCACTGTGAATATATACTGAGTATTTTCTTGTTCTTTTATCATTTATTATTAAATATATTTAAACCTTTCATTGTGGCTGATCTGTCTAGAGATATTTAAGTTATGAGAGTACTTGCATATTTATTTGGTGCCACTGTGTGGGCCACTCCTAATAGCCTTGCTCTTGGTCAAATTACCATTTGTATTAATATTAATATGACACAGTAAGATTGGACACCCTTTGTTAAGGGCCTTAAAGTAGCTGATAACTACCTTAAAATTTAGGCAAAGGGGGCATAGCTAGTAAACCTGTTTCAGCCTTTCACAGGTGTGTGTGTGTGTGTGTGTGTGTGTGTGTGTGTGTGTGTGTGTGTGTGTGTGTGTGTGTGTGTGTGTGTGTGTGTGTGTGTATAAATCAAACCTCAAAGAGGGTGTGTGTCAGCTACTTGGGCAGGGACTCAAATCACTGGCTAGACAGAGTGGGTGCTGGAGGTCTTGGCTTGGACACTCAGCTGACATCTCAACTCTACAGCTGTGCCAGTGTGGAGATTCTTACTGGGAAACTGGAGAAATAGGGAGAAACCAGCACCAGACTGATTGTGGTCCCTGTCTGCTCTTAAGGGAAATTGCACTTGATGCAGAGAGCTCCATCTGGAAATACTGTGTGTGTACTTGTTATCCTCCCAGTGAATGTCCCCCACTGGTGCCAGTGGTGAGGACTGAGGCTCCTTGATTATTGGTCCAGTGGTGGGTCATCCCATATAGTGCTCGGTAAAGGTATGCACAGAAGGTCAGATAGCTGCCTCAAGAATACAATTAGTATCCAAATCCTTGAAAAAAAACAGCAGAAGAAGCCACAGTCTGGTAGAATGAGCCTTAACAGAAGAAGGAAGGGTATTCCAATGAAAAGAATAGCAAAAAGAAATTGCTTTAGATAGCAAAGAAGAAATGGTTTGCTTGGAAACAGCCAAACTTAAAGACCGTGGATGAAAAGAAACAAAATTTGTTCAGATTTACGAAAAGCTTTAGTCTTATCAAAATAATATCTGAGTTATCTATTCAAACCCAAGGTGTGCACAACCTTCTCGCCAGCAGACTGCGGAAAGGGGAAAAAAGTGAGTAAATGAATAGACTGATTAAGAGACAACTCATTAACCACCTTGGCCATAAGAAGGATTAGTACAAAGGGACACCCTGCCCTTATAAAAAACTAAACAAGGAGGAACAGAAGTAAAGGGCTTGCAGCTCAGACACCTGTCTGGAAAACGTAAGGGCGAAAACATCAGTCTTCCAAGAATAATGCTGTAAGGAAGCTGAAGCAGCAGGCCCAGAAGGAGCCTGAGTCAGTTTTTTCTAAAAACAAAATTAAGGTCCCAGGAAGGAGGGACAGCTCCTTAAGAAACTGTTTGGTCTGAAATCTAGAGGCTAAAGGGGGAGTCAAAGGCAAACAAGCAGCGATAGTTGACAGGTGGAATATGCCAACCCAGCATCGAGCAATTCACACAAATAACAGAGAACCAAAGGAACATCCACAGTAAGTGGATCTAAGTTATGAGACAGACACTGAACAGAAAATCTCTTTCACTTGGATAAGTAAGATTTCTTAGTAGCGGGTTTCCTGGCCTCCTGCAGGACCCAAAGCACGTCCACAGAAAAAAGGTGTCTGAAGGGGATAAAACCCTATCACCCACAATGTCAGTTGAAGAGTGGACAGGTGAGGATGGATGAGAGACCCCTTGTCTTGTGTGAGAAGGTCCACCCTGAGAGGTAATGTGTGATGATTACCCTTGTCTAGATATAGAAGAAGAGGGAACCAATGCTGTCTGGGCCCGAATGGAGTCACCAGCATGATTTTGGGAGCATCCTGTTTTATCTTGAACAGGACTTTCGAAATGAGAGGAAAGGAAGGGAAGGCATAAAGAAACATCTCTTTCCAAGAAAAATAGAGGGCGTCCACCTTTTAGGCCAGAGAGCATGAGACTCTATAGTGGAAGTTATTTGTTCAGAGTGGAGGCAAATAGAACTACTTGATGGGTACCCCACTGGTGGACAATGTCCAGAAACACATCCCTGTGAAGCATTTACTCAGTGGATTGTGTTATGGACCTGCTCCGAGAATCTGCCACTATGTTTTGATCTGAGTGAATGTAAACTGAAGTGTCCATCTCATACTCGATAGCTAGATCCCAAACCTGAAGGGCTAACCTGCATAGGAGATAAGAACTTTCCCTCCCTTGCTTGTTGAGATACGACACCACTGTGGTATTGTATGTGAGTATCTTGACTGGCCCTAGAAGGAAAAGAGAATGTAAAGCCTGAAGAGCTAGCAGAAGAGCTCTCATCTCTTTGACATTGACACAGTCTTTCTTTTGTCAAAAAGACCAAAAGCCCTGCAGTTTCAGAAGGCCAAAGGAGCCCCCCCCCCCCATTCTATGTCTGAGGCATCTGTAAAAAGATCTGGGAGGGGACTGCAGCATGAAAAGGAAGCCCTGAGTTGAGGGACAACTGATGAATCTGCCACTGAAGTTCCAACTTGAGGCATGGAAATAGAGGGACAAGATAATCTAAAGGATGAGAATGTTGAAGCCAAACTGACTTTAAAAACTACTAGAGCTTTCTCATGTGGAGCTTGGTTACATGGAACAGAGGAATGGTGGAAGCCATGAAACCCAGAGCCCTCATAAATTCCCTGGTTGTAATTGTAGCCAGAGGAAGAAGGGCTTGAAAGACAGCCATGAGAGTTAAAGCCTTGGGAAGAGGCAGGGATGTCAGCATTGGAACAGTCAGGAGACTGCATCCCAGAGAAACATGATCTTGAAAATGAGTCAGGAATGACTTTTGGAAATTTACAGGAAACCACAGTCTTTATAGGACAGAAATAGAAAAGTGTAGATTGTGAAGTAAGATCTCTGGACAGGAGGCCTGAATAAGCAGGTCATCCAGGTAAGGAAAGACCTGTATCTCCCTTAACCTGCAAAAAGCAATCACAGGAGCGAGGAACTTAGTAAAGACCCTTGGGGGAGTAGACAGGCCAAAGGGCAAAGCAGAGAACAGAAAATGCCAGAAAGTAACAGAGAAACATAAAAACTTGCTGAAAGTGGGATAATTAGGAATGTGTAGATAAGCATCCCTGAGATCCAGGAAAATACAAAAACCTGAGGAGGTAGAAGTGAAACAAGGTTTGAAGGGACAGCATCTGAAAGGAAGGAGTCTTCAAATAGGTGTTTAACTGAGAAAGATCTAGAACTTCTTGAATTGTTCCCTGCGCCAACAGGCCCTGAATCACCTCTGGAAAAAATGACAGTTGTTCCTGAGGAGGCTGAGGAATGTCCAAAAAGATGGGAAGAGATTTCCAAACCATGCAACAACCCTGGCGAATTATGGAAAGAACCCTGGAGTCTTGGGCAATTTTTAGCCAAACAGGAAGGTTCAGAGAAAGACATAAAGAAAGAGGAATGTGACTGAGAAGAACAGGGCAAGCACAGTCAGACATTACCTGGTTTGTCAGGAAAAGGAGGTTTCTGAGAAGGAGTTTGGGTAGCCTTAGTAGGGGGAGCCTTTCTCCCACCCTTTTTAACTTTGGGGGAGAGCAAGACTGTCTACAAAGGCAGGCTTGTAAGGATAACTCCTTTGAAACTCAGGGAACAGGGGAAATAAAAATATGTAGGCCTTACCCCTTTCTTGCAGGGACTTAAACAGCTCTACAGCAGTGCCACCAAATAAATGCTTATTATCCAGAGGAGCACCCATCGGTTCAGCCTTGATATCATCAGGCAAAGCCTTAAAAATGAGCCAGGAATACCTCCTCAAAACATATCCAAAAGCTGTAACCCTAAATGAAGCATCAGCCACATCATAACTGCATTTAATGGAATGGCAAGCTACTTGGGAGGATGTTCCTAGCAAGGCAAGAGCAGAGGTCTTCCCCTCAGAATCAGGAAGATCTGAAATAGGCTGACATATAAGAGCTAAAACATATCTGGTCATATGTGTCTGACAGTTAACAGCCCTAAAGGCTGGGGTAGCAGAAGTATGCATCTTACTTACCCTCTCCATTGTTCTGCTGTGCTTATCAGATGGAAGCAACTTAGTGGAAGGTAACAATTTTGAGGGGCTTATCAGATGCAACTGACACTACAAAACAGTCAGTGGAGGGACACTTATACAGAAACTTGCAATCATCAGGCGCTTTATAAAACCTATCAGTTTTTTTGGGAGCAGTTGTTTGGGAGTCAGGAGCCTGAGATGCAGTGGAAAAAGCATCCACCAAGGCAGCAGGAACAGGAGGAACAGCAGAGGGCCTAGGCAACTCCATCTGCAAAAGCTCATAGTACCTCTTCTGAAAATCAGACGCCTCAGCACAATCAGGTTTGAAAAATTAATAAACACCAAAAGTAAGCAGTCACACCAGACCGGAATCCACCACAAGGCAAGGAGCACGAACTCAAGGAATTGTGGGGAAGACAGGAATACATCCTTAAAGATTCATGGGCATTTTTACGCAATATTCAACCCCATTTATTTGAAAAGGAAGTAGTATTTCTAACAATTGACGTTGTTGATCTCTTTTCCATTATTCCTAGTGAAATAGGTCTGGAATGGTTGGAGGAAGCGTTATGGGAGTGCCCACACATTACTAACTAACAACGATGTTCATGCAGTTATTGAATTATTAGGACTGGTATTGAAAAACGATTTTGTTTTCTTTGCTGGTGAGTATTTTTATCAGATCTCGGGGGTCTCCATGGGGGCAAATTGTGCCCCATCCTATGCGGACATCATTATGTACATGTGGGAGAAGAAATTTGTTATGAATAGCCCCTTTTCTAATAATTGGAACTTTTATTGCAGATTTCTCGACGACATATGTATTTTTTGGAATGGCCCTGTAGAAGCTATTGAAAAGTTCATTGAGTACATACATACTACTACGACCTTCCTAAAATTTACTCACCAAATAACATATGACAGTGTAAATTACCTAGACGTGTCTCTCACCAAAGAGGGGGAGGGGGTTAAATCTTGTATTTACAGAAAACCCACATTTTTGAATGGGTACTTGCATTATTCGAGCTCCCATCCACGCTTCCATAAAAAAGGAATTCTTAAAGGGCAGTTTGTTCGTGTTTCACGAATGACCTCCCTGGATGAGGACTTTAGACTAGAATGTGACATCCTAAGATCTTTATTTTTGGAAAGAGGCTATCCTATTGAAATGGTACTATCAGTACAATAAGAGGTTATGGCAGCACGAGATTCTAGATTTAGTCCCATTTTGGGAAGAATGAATACAGGGACCGATGGAGGTTCCCACATGAATACAGTAGGAGTGTTTCCTGGTAATTTTACTTTTATTACAGACTTCAGTGCTAATGCCAGTCATATCAGGAATATAGTAGAAAGAGAATGGTCCATGTTTCAGGAGTTTACGGATTTAAATACATTCAAGGCTAGGCAGATAAAAACTATATATAGAAGAGGATTAAATATGAAAAGAGTATTGGAACAACAAGAATATGCTTTTCAGACTTCAAGAAAGAAAATGGGTACATACAAATGTGGGTCTTGCTCATCTTGTAAGTACTTAGTGCAAGACAACCATTTGTATTTGGAGAGTCGAAACAGGGATATCAAGGCCACAGGGTACTACAACTGTATGTCCAGTGGATTAGTTTACTTGGCTACATGTCAAATATGTCCGGCGTTTTACGTCGGAAAAACTGAGCGACAATTCAAAAGGCGCATATATGAACACATATGACATAGCCAAATCTAAAATTACAAATGCATTATTTAAACATACCACTGAGTGTGAGGGTGCAAAATTTCTGTTTTTTGTAGTAGAAATGGTCCCAAAGGACATAAGGGGTGGACCCTGGGAGGCCAGACTAGCCCACAGGGAAACCTACTGGCAGATCCTCTTGGAAGCAACAAAAGCGCCTGGGCCATTTCCATCATGCCCTATTTGAAGCTAAAAGCAAGATGTATTTAACCTAGTTCAAAGTACATATAAATTGTGGTACATGGCTATGTTTTTTATTTTAAAAATGTTAGGTTATTTATATATGCATACATTTCCTTATTTTATGTATTAGTTTAAAGTTTTTTTATTATTATTCGTAGCAACAAGAGAATCAAATATTTATTCCTAGTCTTTGTATGCTTTAATAGTTGGTTGTTTATATATACTTTTTTATTTTTGTTTAAAACTTTAAGAAGTTTTAATATATAAAAATTTTTTTTTATATATTTATTAATTGCATTTAACATAATTGATTGATTGAGTAATGATGGGTGGATACTATTTAAACATCAGTTTGTTAGATGTTTTTATCTGAAGAAGTCGTATTTTATGACGAAAACGTGTGTGATATACATTGCCTGTTTGCACGTTAATAAATTGTGGTTTGTACCTTATCGTGAGTTCGTGCTCCTTGCCTTGTGGTGGATTCCGGTCTGGTGTGGCTGCTTACTTTTGGTGTTTATTAGTTTATTTGCAGCGGTTCTGTTCTTGGTGTTTTAGGTTTGAAAAATTCCATCATCCTGGAAATAATGTCACCAAATGAAATTGCCTCAAAAGGAGAGTCAGGACTGATACACTCATCTTCCTCAAAACCATAGTCTAGTGGAGAAAGAATCTGAGAGGAATAAGTCAGGGACTTTTCATCAGAATCAGCATCATCAGACGAATCCTGCTCTCTGGGAGTAGATGACCAATGAGGAACGGGAACTGAAATTCCCTGTGGAGGCTTAAGAGTCATAAGGGCACTAAACAGGCCTTGAGTGAAGTTTTGTCATTCACTCAGGATCTGTAGGAGCAGGTGAAATGTGTTTAATTTTCTGCTTCTTTTTAAGTGGGATGTCAGCCTTAAACAATTTAGGAAGCTGTGACCCCTGATGACACTCTAATACTGTAGTCAGAACATCTTCCCTCACTAATATCTGAGGAACAGCCCTAGGCCCTTCTGTAATTATCAGTCATGGTTTCCCCTGTACATCCGAAGGAGATGTCTGCAAAGTCTCCATGGACATGCATGGAGTCGGATCCATGCTGGCCTCTGAAGCAATTATGGCAGAGGAATCTGAGAAGGAACCACACGATCCTCAAGGCTTTCACCCGCCTCAAGAGAAACATCCAGTGGAGGCAGTACACCCGAAGAATCCGACTATGCTTTCTTGGTGTTTTTCTTTGCGGATGGTTGACCCTCGGGCCAGGAAGATCCTTCGATACTTTCTTTAGCCAACAGTTTGTCTTTTGTTCTCTAGATAAATAACTAGGGAAGAAAGCTAACTATGTCTTAGGGATGAAAGCTTGACAAATCTCACAAAACATATGGTTGTGGGAAGTACATAAATAAATCAAACACTGCTTGTGACGATTTTTATGGGGAATCTGTCTCCTGCATTGGCATTTCTCCTTTCTGGATGACATGAAACCAACAACCAGAACAAGGCAAAACAAGGGTAGAAATAAAAAAAACAAACAAAAAAACAGTGGGGCACTTATCTGAAAACAGTTAGGTAACCAGCAGATGAATGAGCATTCAGACTGAAAGCTGAAGATGGCATTCAAACTGGCAGCAAAAACATTCTGAGGATGGTATGTCCAGACCTCACCTTTATGCCCTACACTGTTTGCAGGTAGTATACGTGTGACGTACTGCATACCCATTACAACCTAAAGGCTTTGTATACTGGCCAGACATTGAGCTACCCTTGGCAGGAGATCACTATTGTAAAGAATACTGCAACAGTAATATGGAAGGATAAAAACTAATACATCACCCACATACACACAGACTTGTGGAGAGTGGGTAGTTTCTGTGCGCTATTGTTGGAAATTATGAAAAAATACTGTTTATTTATTTTACATTTGTTTACCAGGAAAGTCCGATTGGACACATGTCCATTTTCAGCAGAGGCCTGGGGAGAAATGCTCCGGCAATAAGAATTACAGTCATTGTAAAAGTTACAATAGTATGAGGAGGTTACAGAGGCAGTTCATAGTCCGCAACAGTACAATGTTGGGCAATAGTGGTCTTTAGAGTTTACAGAATATAGTATGATGTACAAATTTACAAATAATAAGGAAAACCAAATTACAGCAGTAAAGGGAGCATAGTTTTGAGAAAAGTAGTGCCCATGAAATAGATATGGAAAGATATATTAGAGTTGGAGTTAGCTATGAGCATTGCACAAACAGAGCCAGGTATCTGCTAAGTGAGTAGTTAGAAGCTTTTTAAATTGTCCTGTGGAACAGGTAGGGGTAGTAGAGGTAGGTAGTTTTTTCCATATTTTAGGAATGTCATTTGAAAATAGAGACTCCTAGTACTATGGATAGCATTTCTACCTTTGCCGCTACAGTTACTGGAACGTGGGAGGATTTTTGCTATTGCCTCTTGTTTAATTTTCATTTTTCAACAATACTCAACTATGTGCAGCATATGGTCAGTCAGACATGTCTATACTGCCCCTACTGCAATTCTGTTTATTTATTTATTTTTTGGTTGGGGAGGTGGGGTAGAGTGGGACTGGAGGATTGTCAACTAACTGCTTTATTTGTGAACACAACCTAATATGGATTGTTATGATCACTGTGTCCTACATTTACTCAGTCAGATATGATACCTGTCCACAATTCAACTCTGGTTTCTGTGGCTGGGGTGCAGCCTAGAATTGTTACTGTTGGGACCAAGAAGAAGGATACATTGGCATTTAGTCAGTCAAGATATGTTTACTGTACTGAGGGTCACTGTGGTTACCCGGGATTTCTACCATTCAGTACGCTCTTTATGTGTTATTCTTATAAAAATAAATGAAATACAACCTTAAGAATATAATGCACTGAGCAGTATTTCTTGCACTTGATCATTTAAACATTAACTCAATCCTGTGCTGCTGTGATTGCGTGGGAGAGAGAAGTGGCTGTCTTCTTAATTTTATCAGCTTCTTCAGAAAAAGTCACCAAAGCCCAAGATAAAGAGCATCCACACTGCTTATCTAACATTTAGTCAAGCAATAAATAAATCTGATAATATTCTCAACTATGGCATCAAAAATAAGCTAACCCAACTAAACATTAAACCCTTTGTAGTTTCTGGATTGCCAACTGGCTAGCAAACTGAATACACTCAAACAGGATAAACGGTACCCTCTCCAAAACAGCAAAATTTAACTAGTGTCATCTCTCATAGGCTATTTTCTCTTTAGAATCTAAGATTATAGCAACTGCTCTATTTAGGATATTCTAAGCATCTCATACATAGGTTCATAGGTGTTTGCTAGGAAAATGACCACAAGGGCCTTTTTAAGCCTAGCCATGCATCCCAAATCTCTGACAAGTTCTGATACCCTTGATAAGTGTAAGCAGGGGCTTGAGAGATGAAACATTTACAATCTAGGGCCTGGGAGATGCACCATTTACAAGTTGCCTGTGTCCATTAGAGGCATAGCTGCCCAACCAGGGATGAATTTCCTGTCCCCCATCCAATTGTCCAGGTTGCACTTGAACTGGGTTATACTGATTTTCTGTTGCCTATAGCCTCCTGCAAGGTGAGCTGTGGCTTGCCTTCCAAGCTATGTCAAATCTTGCTCTCTGTGTCCTCTCTTTCCTCAAAAATAAAAAAAACTCCTTACTTCATATCTATTCCAAAGACAATGAAGTTATGTCTTACCATAATGTTCCATCTGTATTGTTGATCCTCGTTCAGTCATTACGCCTGGGTATCGGTTCTGACCTCAAAACCGAGCTGGCCATCTTTCAAGCTCGTGACAGCCACAAACTCTCGAGCTAAACTCTTACCCACAATTCCCCTCTCCCTGTTACCTCAGATTGAGTTTGCAAGTCAAAGGAAGTAGAGTCACCTCTGGTCAAAGAACCTACTGGAACAGGATGATGAGATCCACTATAAGCCTGAGGAGGGGGGGAAGGAGGGAGTGTTGTAATGACTGAACGAGGATCCAGGAGTGGCCTTAGGTCAACTGGTGCCCTAGGCAGAGAGCACAATGGCACCCCCCACCACACCACCCAGTGCTGCCATCCTGGTCTACCTACACCAAATAAATACTGGTAAAGTGCCCCCACTAAAGCGGTGCCCTAGGCGGCCACTTAGTTGGCCTATGCCTAAGGCCGGCTATGCGAGGATCAACAATACAGATGGAACGTTATGGTAAGACATAACTTCTTTATCTGATATTGTTATTCCCCGTTCATTCCTTATGCCTGGGACAGAGTCCCCAGCTACCTTTATTCCTGGGAGGCTCTCATGGAAGGACATTCCTGAGCACCACTGAACCAAAGGACGCTCTTCCTCTGGAGGCCAAATCCAATTTGTAATGACTGATGAAGGTATGGGGTCTAGCCCAAGTTGCAGCTGCGCAAATGTCAGGTAAAGAAGCTCTAGCATGAAAGGCAGCAGAAGTTGCGACCGACCTAGTGGAATGAGCCCTAACTGCTGTAGTCAAAGGAATATTGTGAGTTTTGTAACTAAATGTTACACAGTCTTTTAACCATTTAGCCAATGTGACATTAGAAACAGCACATCCAAGTCTAGGACCAGAATAGGCCAGGAATAGTTGATCTGATTTGCGAGAAGCCTTAGTTCTGTCCAGATAGAAACAAATTTGCCTGTGAATGTCAAGGGTATGTAGACAATATCCTCCTCTGTTAGAATGACTGGGAAAGAAAAGTGGCAATTCAATGGATTGGTTAATGGACATTTCAGAGATCACTTTTGGCAGGAAGGAAGGAAGGATTAGTTCTCAATGACACTCTATCTTTATGAAAGATTAAGTAAGGCTGTTTGATGCATAGAGTTTGAAGTTCAGAGATACGTCTGGACGAAGTAATGGCGACCAAAAACAAAGTTTTCCAAGAAAGAAACTTGAAGTCACATGAAAAAGCTGGTTCAAAGGGAGCCGCAGTCAGCGCTTGCAAGAATAAAGACAGATCCCATGGCTGGCTAGGTTCTCTAAAAGGGGGTTTCAAATGATTAATGCCTTTTAGAAAAGTCTTGCATAATTTGTGTGACATAAGAGAAGAGTCATGGACACCATTGTGAAAATTAGGTATTGCGGCTAAATGAACTTGAATGGTAGAAGCAGATAGGCCAGATTGGAACAAACTGGACAGGTACTCCAGTACTACCAGTACTGATGCTGAAAAAGGGTCTCTCTCTTTTTCCTTTAGCCAAATGGTAAACCTTTTTCACTTGCTGAGATAAGTAGTTCTGGTGGAAGACTTATGAGACGCAATAAGAATGTCACGTACTGGGGAAGAAAGATCAGTCTGCAGGGCAATCACTGGAAGTGGAGGAACCAAGCTGTGAGCTTCAGGTTGTTCAGGTTGGAGTGAATCAGGTTCTGCGGATGGGAGATCAAATCTGGAGCTGGAACAAGAATCCATGGTTGATCTAGCAGGTGAGGCCATAAGAAGGGGAAGCAAATTTGCTGAGGCCAATATGGCGCAATGAGGATTATCTTGCTCTTCAACCGGTGGGCTTTCTTCAGGAACTGAGGAATGAGAGGGGGAAAGGCATAAACAGACCCGAGGGCCAATTGTGGACTAAAGCATCCCTGGGTGACTGTCCCCAAGGGGGAATCAGGGCAAAGTAACTGCTGCACTTGTAGTTTGGTTGGGGGTGCAAAAAGGTTGCAGCAAGGGAAACCCCAGCGGGTGAAAATTTCTGCCACTATAAGAGGATTCAGGGACCGCTCGTGTGGTTGCAGAATGCACCTGCTCAATCTGTCTGCTATCACACTGGAACTCCCGGGAATGTGCGTTGCTAAAAGAAAGTGGCTGGTAGCCATCGCCCAGTGCCATGGCCTTCCAACAGAGTGAGTAGGATTTGGTTCTGCCTTGTTTGTTGATGTACCAGACTACAGCCATGTTGTCTGATTATATTGCAATCGCCCCAGACAGAAGGAGGGGATGAAATGTTTGCAACGCTAGAAGCACCGCCCTCAGTTCTAGAGCATTTATATGGAGATGAGCCTCTAGGTCCGACCATGTGCCTTGGACAGTCTTCCCCTGAAAAAGCCCCCCCACCCCATCAAGGAGGCATCGGTGGTCACTGTGGCTTTGGGCTGTTGGGGTGCGAAGGGGCAAGACCATTGCGACGGGTTCTGCAGCATCCACCAAATCAAGTCTTGTTTGCATCTCTAAGTCAGGACTATTCAAGGATGCAGGAAACTCGGTGCTCACAAAGGGGTCTTTAAATGGTGTCAAAATAGGCATCTGCACAGAAAACAACGGAGCCTTAAAGGCTTGTACTACTGGTGTCTGCACTAAGGAGATCATCAGTGCCAAAGGTAAGGTCTGCACCAACGAGGTCGGTGCCGAAGTGGCAGTTGGCACTATGGTAGGTGCCGAAAGAGTTTGTGTCGAAAACGAGGTAGTCGGTACCCAGAGAATAGTCAGTGCCATGAAAATAGTCGAAGTCGAAGCTGGCATCGGAACAGTCATCGATGCCGGAAAGGTCTGCATAGAGGAAAAAGTCGGTGCCGATAAGACAGTCTGAACCGAAAGGCCCCTCAGTTCCGATGGGGTATAGGGCACAAAACTTGGTGCCAAAGTAATGGGTGGTGCCGAAGGCTTCGGTGCCGAGGATCTAGGCACCGAAAGCCTCGGGGCCGAGGAAGTCAAATACGAACTAGAAAATATGGCCTTCTTAGGTCTCGGTTCCTGGTTGTCCCCAGCAGGAGAGGACGGGAGAGACTTGGCCTTCTTGTGTACATCTCTTTTCTTATGGGAGCTAGGAGGGGTTGAAGCCTCCGCCCCAGAAATAGCCTCTGAAAAGGAAGATTTAAGTAGTCCCTTTAAAATCAGCTTATTTTTCCTCTCCACCAAAGTCTTATTAGAAAAATTAGCACAAATCTCACAAGGTGGGTCAACGGTCAAGTGAGGCACACCCAAACAGTAAACACATAACGCATGTGTATCCAAAATAGGCAATTTATGCCCACAATCCACACATCTTTTAAATCCCGGACTACCTTTTTTTTTCTGCCATGATAGGAGGAAGAAAGAAAAGGAGGGAAGAAGGTACCAACAATGGTACAAGAAATACCCAAAGGTAAAGCAGGAAAGAAGTTACCAACGATGGTAAAGGAGTTACCTCACGGTAAGAAGAAAGAAGGGCTAGAAAAAAAACAAAAAGAGTTTCTAGATGCGATAGGGTAAGAGATAACTATTCAACAAATTTAGAACAGAGAATAACTGCAATACAATAAAGTATTATCAAAGAAGTTTACTTAGCTCAAGAGAAGTGGCTTGACACGACTGAATGGCGATGCGGCAAACGAAATCTGAAGTAACAGGGAGAGGGAGATTGTGGGTAAGAGTTTAGCTCGGGAGTTTATGGCTGTCGCGAGCTTGGAAGATGGCCGGCTCAGTTCCGAGGTCGGAACCGATACCCAGGCGTAAGGAATGAATGAGGATTAACAATATCAGATTGTGTTTTACAACAAAATATAAACAAGTCCTGGCCAATCACCCAGTGTGCTCCCTCACCTGTAGAACAAGCTTTCCCTATGTATTAGACACTGTAAAACTCTATCTATATTTAATCTTCAACTAGATGAATGGAACATCTTCCATAAATCCATCTCAGCCATCATTAGCTACAACAGCTAACTATGAAAACTAAATAATGCCGTATCTCAGTCCTCCATCTTCCTTCTGTGTAATATAATCCAAGCTGAAAATATTCTGTCTATATCTCAAAAATGAAGTCTACTTCCTACCATCAAATTTTGCTCTATTACTCACATTCAGTGGGCTCTTCTATTGCATTGTTAGCTTAAGCCTACAATACTTGATATATGGACTTAGTATAAATCTAGAAACCCAAAAGTACTTCTTGTATTTGGTAAAACATTTACGATGTCCTCATTACAGTTGTTGTGATTGGGGATTGTCTCATATTTTTCTGTTATTGCTGGCAACCAGGTAGCTATGTATAATATGCCGAAGCATATGACCAAATACTTATCTACTACAAACATGAAAAAGGTGACCCTACCCTGATATAGCCCCACTCTATCCAGATGCACCTACACACACATTCAGTTGCTTCCTGCAGCCCAACCTTGTACTGAAGTCATCAGCTACCATTGATAATGCTATAGAAATGTAACAGACAAAAAGTAATTGCTATTAGAACGTACACGAGCCATGTGGATATATGCTGATATTATAGCAAACAGCAATCACTACAACTGATTTTGGATCCATTTTCATTTTTGGATAAGGTACTGTTCTTGGCTTTTCTTTCTAAGAACAGAAAATATATATCCATAATAAACATTTTATAGCACCACTTTAAATTTGCAACAACACATCCCGAACCCCCCCCCACAAAAAAAAAAATCTGTATCCCAATGCAATAACAGACGCCTACCACAGCATGTTTTAACAATCATTTTAGTATCTGTGGTTACTGCAAGTCAAGCCTTTAACAATCTAATGCTTTTAACTAGCATCTTCACTTCCAGTTCATGGTTGTAATTCTCTAACCAATCTGTATTATTTATGTATGTTTGTGTGTATGTATGTATGTATGTACGTATGTATTTATTTACTTTCTTTTGTTAAATAGGTATAAGAACTGGTCCATGCACCCTTTTCAGCCACAACCAGAGCCATGAGCTGGGATACTAGAAAATAGTAGAAATTTTTATATAAAAAAGTGTGTGGAAATATTTTACAAAAAAAAAAAATGCATGGGATGCGTTGGCTTCACTACTTAACCCCAGTACCCTCTAACAGTTTGTGTATGTGACGTAGCTTGCATTAATCACATAGACTACTAGACAGACATGTTGCCATCAGTAGCTGATAGCAACAGGTCTGTCTGGGTCTGCTTTGGAAGCTCGAAGTTTTAAAACTTAGAACTTCATATGGTCGAGTCCATAATGGCTTAAATGGAGATCGCCGTACAGCGTGGAACAGGAAAATGACCATTCCCTGCAATCTCAGAGTTGGTATATTTAATTAGCAGGGGGTGTGAGGGTGTTAAGGGGGCTTGCCCCCCCCCCCTCATGAACATAAATAAAAATTTTGTTTTTATTTCTTTTTTTCTTGAAGTTTCAAAGTTTCAAAACTTCAAAGTTATGGTCCCGACCATATGAAGTTCAAAGTTTTGAAACTTCGAGCTTCCAAAGTAGACCCACCTGTCTAGTAGTCTATGTTCATTTTTTGGCAAAATATTCCTAGTAACTCTACAACCACAAACACATAGGACTTAAATCTATACCATCAAATGAACAAGACTCACTGAAAGGATAGGCTTCTAACTGAACATATTTCCAGCTTATGGAATAAGGTGCCACTACAGGTCAAATAATGTAACACTTTGGCTACATTTAAGAAAAGTCTTGAGGACTGGATGGGTAAAGACAAATTTGCACCAGGGTTACCATGTATATCCCTGCCCAGTTTGGGAGGTGAGGAATACCAAGTGCTTGAAAAGGGTGGCAAGAACTTTTAAGTGTGTCTGCTTCAAGGTGCATATGGCTCAGCATTCTATAGGTCCTGTGATCACTTGTGCAATGCTGTTCCTCTACTCCTGATAAGTCATTCATAGGTTCATAGGATGATACTAGGCTACTGGCCCGGAGGACCTTATAAGCCTAGCCAAGAATTTTGCCCATGTTCCCTCAAAGTCAGCACCTGTTTCCTCTGTCCAGCAGGGACACAGGTGGGATCCCAGAGGTGTATTTTCTGTTTCTCGTCCAGGTTCCTCTTAAAGAGGTACTCTGTTTGACATGGAGAGGGAGTCTATTCCACACATGGGGGAGTCTTTGGGACACAAATCTATCCCGCCAACAAATTCTATTAATATCACAGACCAGGTTAAGGCCTTGCATGTTGGTTACGCAAGTGGAGTTTGTCTTTAGGATATGCAGCAACTCCATCAAGGCTGGGTCTGAAATGGCCTTGTATGCCAGACACAGTTCACCTCTGAGCAGTCTGTATGAGACAGTGTAAGGAATTATGGATTTTGTTAAGAGACCAAGATGAAAATTTCAGAAATGGTTGAAAAAAACTGTGGATGTAATATTCCACTAGCCCTAGCGATGAGGCACAAAACATAGTGTACAAGTGAGCGATGATAACAAATAAAAAAAATTAGATGAATTTTCACTTTTACTGGTGTAACTGGACTGGGGTGCAGAAACAAAACTAATAGCTAGAAGCCCAGAGCTGGACTGGCACCAGCTATAATTTCAATTCATCCAGCATTATGTGAAAAGTTATACAGATGGCACAATGTTGCAGCAGTAAGCATTGCTGCCTTACAGATGCACTTGTCTCTTCAGTTCTGTCTTCGGTTAGGGTCCCTTCCATGTGGAGTCCACACATCTCCTCTGTGTAGGTTTGTCTCTTGGTTCTGTCTGTGGTTAGGGTTCCTTCCATGTGGAGTCCACACATCTCTTCTATGTAGGTTTGTCTCTTCGGTTCTATCTGTGGTTAGGGTCCCTTTCATGTGGAGTCCACACATCTCCTCTGTGTAGGTTTTTATTTTTACTTATTTATTTATTTTAAATTTGTTTACCGGGAAAGTCCGACTGGAACAAGGTCCATTTACAGTGGTGGCTCGGGGAGAAAAGCTCCATAACATAACAGCACAAATACAACAAATGACAAAAACATTTCTGTACAGAGGCATATATACAATCAGAGCTCCATGTCTTTATATGACAACACATAACCCATGAATGACAGAAAATTTCTATACAGTGGCATATATACAATCAAGGAGATTTTTTGTACCTTAGTTTGATTTGAGCAAGCTTGGTATATAGATAGCAAAACTTTGAATTCCCTATTGGTAGTACAAAGCATAAAAATGAAGGAATGGAATCTGGAAAATAATGCTATTCGGGAGATATGTCATACCGTGAGAAATAGTTTGTAGGATAGTAGTTCCTGATAGGGAGTATCTGAGTAGTACAGAATAGCTGAGGTAAGCAGTGAGGAGATGAGGTGTGGCAAGTTAGGAGAGCAGAAAAGATTTTTGTTGCATAATCTGGTTTTGCCTCATATCCAAAGACAAACCACACACAAAACGCAAATAAGTTCAGTCATGAGAGAGTGAGTATGTGAGTCACGTGATGACAGACACCTAGTTCAGGATTAGTTCCTCTACCTTTTTCCCCAATGAATGCCAGGAAGGGCTTTGGTTCCTCCACTGTCATGAACTGGATTAAGTGGTAATAAAATAATGAATGAATGCTTTAAACATACATACACACACACACACACACACACACACACACACACACACACACACACACACACACACACACACACACACACACATTCACACTAAAGTAGTTTAGATTATCATTCACCTCTATTAACAAATTTATTTTATTTATTTGTGTGGGTTTCCTCCGGGTGCTCCGGTTTCCTCCCAAGTCACAAAGATATGCATCTAGAGTGTTTCTTCCCAGGCCTCCGCTGAAATTGGTTTTGTTCCAAGTCAGACTTTCCCAGTACGAATGTTAAATAAATAAATAAATAAAATTTTATTTTGCATTTCTTTACCGGGAATGTCTGACTGGGCTGGGAGCCCATTTTCATCAGAGGCCTGGGGAGAAATGCTCCAGCATAATCAGCAAATTTAAACAATTAGAACCTCATAATATAAATAAATAGTACCAAAAATCACACCTGTAGATTCCTGGAAAATAGATTCTCAAAAAATATAAAATAAATTTTTACAACACTGCATACTGACACTGTACAGTAACAATCAACAGTGTGACATCTTGGACATAAACAAAATACCTGACCTGTAGAATACTAGCATAATAACCAGATGTATCAGTATATATATATATATATATATATATATATATATATATATATATATATATATATATATATATATATATTAGTACTGAGTAGAGTGATGTAAACATAGTTTGAGTACAATATATAAACTGTTCATAAGGGGTTGCATTCTCTAAATGTACATCTGTGAGGTAAGTAAAAGTAGTACTAGATATAATTTTACATAAACTATAAAACAGGAGAGTCTGTATTGCTTTATTGAAAGTCTTGAGTAATAAGAAAAAGAAAGTGTAAAGTAAGGGTTATTGAGGAGAAGAGATAGGACTTAATGAAGAAGAAAAAAAAATGAATTAGTTGCAAAGTGGGGGAGAAGTTGTACTGAGGTATGAGAGAATCTTCCTGGGGTAGAACAAGAGCAAAGCCAATTTCTGGTGAGGTATTCCTTGAGGAGAAGTTTGAACTTGGGAATGCTGATACAGTTGACTATGTGTTGGGGGGGGGGGGTAGATTTCCAGATTTGATAGGTATCTGGAGTATGGGGACTCACCATAATTATTGTTAGATGTGGCTACCTTTAGTAGGTGTTTGCTGGATGATTGCAAGGTTATATTTTTGTGGTGAGGCTGAATCAGGTTTGAAAGTGTAAGGCAGTTGTTGGCTGGTGAATAATGGAGTGGGCGGTAGTAAGCTGGGAGATAACAGATTTGGTAATTCTAACCATTTTAGCTCTTGCAGAGGTGAGAAGGGATGTCATCTATTTGAGTGGTTGGTGACAAACCTTATAATTTTGTTGTAACAGCCATCCAATTTTCTTAGTTCTGTTTTTCTAAGGTTTGTAAAAATAGGGGAGATGTATAGCAGTGCGGGAAGTAGATGTGTTCTGGCTATAGACTGGAGGTATGAGTGAGGAATTGCTTGGCTCTCTATTTCTTCTTATGCATACTTCTGGGTGTATTTTTAACTATATTTGTATATTCTGCATGTTCCTGCATTGCTAATATTGCACTGTATGACGATTTTCTCTTGGATAATTCACTATGCATATTTAGTATGAATATTTTTAAGTACTTTAGTATTGTGTATGTTGCTGTACTGTCAATTGTTGTTATGTGCAGAGCTTTTCAGCCTGGGCCTCTGCTGAAAACGGGCAACTTGCCCAGTCGGACTCTTCTCAGTAAACAAATGTAAAACAAATTAAATAAAGTTTGATGTGGACATTTTTATAGCTTAGGCTATGTCTATGCCATATTTTAGGCAGTAGTCAATAGTAACACCTTGCAGTTTGGTTTGTGTTACAGGCTCAGTTCTGGTGTTATTTGAAGAGTAGACGATAAAAGGGAAATTAGCTTTGCTTTTAGAGAATAGCATTAGTTTAGTCTTGTTAGGGTTTAGGATTAGCTGTTTTTAGTGAAACACTGTTCTATAGCTGTAAAAGATTTTTGGGTTTTGTGTAGGAGCTCAGGGAGGAGGGTGCTGTACAGATGAGGGAGGAGTCATCTGCATACCATAGAATGGTTAATGTTGGTAGTGGAACTGAGTTTATTGGTAAAGATTGTAAAGAGTGCACTTTTTCCTTTTTTTTTTTGCAGATGCAGCTACTACAGGTGTTATGGTATATAGTTAAGTCTGTAACATTAAGCTAAACAAGTAAGATCACATTCCCGCATTCCATTAATTCTTTAATTAGTGTGCTGCGTCAATTGTCTATTCATCCTAACACTGTAAGATTTACATAAGGTCAAAGTAACGATGTGTGAAATTCCCAGTAACTGCTTCCAGCCATTCTTGCATTGTGAATACCTATTTTCAAATCATATCTGTCCGTATCTCCCCACTTCCGAAATAGCCACACAGACCATTGTTCTTTCTATGCTTAACACTTAACTGAGACACATCATCCACAATTAACTCTAAAGTGTCATTTCCCTTAAATTATTCTAGCAGCTGTTTGTGTTCTTTTACACTGCTCTTGCAGTGGTCTCAATGAAAATAGCCTTGCTCACCTGAATAAACTTAAAAAAAAAAAGAAAAAGAAAAAAAAGTTTTCTTCTCTCTGCCCAGCTTCATGGATTCTCTTACTTCAGTTATATGAGTATGAATGTATGTATTACTGATTTATACTTGGGGATGGCAGTGACATGAGGTTGTCCAAAAGCTGTTTTTCAGTCAGAATTCAAGTCAAAAGGCAAAGAAGCCCAGACAGAAATTAAAAGATAATTACATACATATTATTTACAAAAGCTGGGGGCAGAGTACAAGGCAACTCTACTGTTATTTATTTTATTTATTTAACATGTGTTGATCGAGAAAGTCCGACTAGGGCAGAGCCTATTTTCATCGGAGGCCCTACTAAGTGGAGGCTACTAAGTAAGTTATACAAAAATAAAAACAGTCACAAGCTTTCCTCATTTTTCCCCGATCTATATATTTCTCTTTGTTTTGAACTTCCAGCCCATCTCATATAAAAGTTTTCTTCCCACATCTCACTCTCTCTGCCTGTGTGTGTCTCTCTCTCTCTCTCTCACTTACACATTCTCTAGTTCATTACATCAGCCCTTGTCCTATATTAGCTCAGTTTCTACCTTCTCACAATCACCAGCTCTACTCCTGGCATTGTCAGAGACCTTTGAATTCTTAAGTCTTATTCTTCTTATTCTGTTGTCCTTAACTCCTAGACTTCTGCCGTACTCCCTACCTCCTTATCAACCTATCTATTTGCAATTTGTTAACTGTGTAAATGTGCTGCTCATCTACTGACACTTTTAAGCCATGGCTGACCTCACAGATGAGCAGTGAAAAGAAGAAACAGTAAGTACAATACGGTAAAAACTATATGTTAATGAAAAGAAGTAGAGTTCAAAAAGTGATACAAGTATGTTTGCTTTACTTGATAACATACATAATGATGTTGAATACATATATATTTACATATGTGTCTACACATGGTACAAATTAATTGGGTAAAAACATTTATCAACATTATGCAACTGTTGATGTGTGTGAGATTAAACATCACTTTGGTACGCAATTGGATGACATGTCTTAACTAAGTTAACATTATATGTTAGTCTACATCCCAAAAACATTTAAATCTTGGTATTTTATCTGTAGCTGTACTGTATTTTATTTTATCTAAACTTTAATGTATCTGTCACTGAAGTTAAATACTTTGTAACTGTAATTTGTTTTTAATTTTGTTTGTTCTTTGTGGAGCTTTTCTCCCCGGGCCTCTACTGAAAATGGACATATATCCAGCTTGACTAGCCCGGTCAACAAATGTTAAATAAATAGATAAATAAATAAATAAATTTAAATACACATTCTTGCTGAAGGCGCTTTTTCAGTTTTGATTTGTATACGTCAAATGTGTTTTGGGATATGATTTCATTGGGAAGATTAGTTGATGTAGCTGGAATGAGTTTACAGAATGTACTTTTCCAACTACAGTTGTCTTAAATCATGGTCTTGGTAGTGTGTTACCATTGTTCTTGGCTAACTCTTAGGCTGTAAGCTGGTTGTCTAATAAAGAGACAAAAAAGTTGTTTTCAATGGAGGACAATGGTCAAGCATTAATACTTTGAGAGGAGTAGTACTAAGAACCATTATGGCCCTGTTTGTACAGGTAACAGATGACATGCCTTCAGCCTCTCAAAATGTGGGTCCTGACATTTGCTGGTACCCCACATCTGAAAATGTTATTTTCAGCTACCTGAAGTTTGCGGTATTCATGTCTGACTACAAAAATAGGAGAGGGAGAGCATACTTTTTCACAGTGATGTCCTTTTTGTGTCTGCTCTTTCCATAAAGTCTGATGGATGTTATACTCACTGGTCCACGTTTCTTCATGTTTTGCTTTTGGTGCAGTATAATTCCAGAAACCAGTTAGTCTTAATACACATACTGTAGCTTTACTTTCAGTGATCATGTTTTGCAATTTCTTTGCATTTGCCAAAAAATGAAGCTTACTGCTAATGCACTTGCTATTCGTTATATATTGGGAGTACCAGGGGTCTTGCATGAATTATGATTAAAATGTAATTTACAGTGTCTGATAGTTTTTTTGCAAAGGATTATGACTATGGACTGTTCCTGGTACTTACTGGCAAGTCAAATAAATATAGTGCTCCACACCTCCACTGAAAGCAGGCCTCAACCCAATTAACAAAATAAATGAATAAGGATATAGGGGTCAGTAATAATATTTTTATTTATTTTTATTTAACGTTTGTTTGCCAGGATAGTTCGACTGGACAACAAGTGTCCATTTTCAATGGAGTCCTGGGGAGAAAAACTCCATAAGTTTGCAGAGAGAAGAAAAATTTACAAGAGAGACATTACAGAGTAGTAGCATACAGATGGTAGACATTACAGCTGTTAGAATACAATAAGAGGATATTCCCTCTTTTGGTTAAAAATACAAGTCTACAGAATATACAATGAGAGTAGATAAGAACCTGGTAGAGCATTGCAAGATATTTCACAACTGAATAAGAGTATAGAAATGTTTAAGTTTTCCATATATACATTCAAGCAAATATACATGCAAGAGTATACATACATATATATGCATACAGACACACACACAAACACACACACACTATATATATATATATATATATATATATATATATATATATATATATATATATATATAAATATATATATATATACACACACACACACACATACATATAATCTATATACACACACACATACATACATACATACACACACACACACACACACACACACACACACACACACACACATATATATACATATACATACATATGTATATATATATATATATATATATATATATATATATATATATATATATATATATATATATATATATATATATTGCTCCACAAAGGTGGAGCCACAACAGATCCTGGGAACTATCGCCTTATAAGCCTGGTCTGCAAGGCTATGGAGTGCATCATCATGGAACTCATTAACAGAGACATTGGGAACCTCCAAACATTGGACCCTACCCAGTTTGGCTTTGTTAAAGGTATATCATGCCTCCTAAACTTGGTGGACTTCTGTGAGACAGTTACCAAGACTATAGACGAGGGAAAGGTGGTCCACACAGCCTACCTAGACCTTGCAAAGGCTTTCAACACCATTCCCCATTCTGGTATTATAGACAAGCTCACCAGTCTGAACATAAACTCCTACATCATGAGATGGGTTGCCAAATGGCTCATGGACAGAACACACATAGTGAGAGTTGTAGGCTCTAGGTCCTACTCTAAACCAGTTACAAGTGGCATCCCCCAGGGCTCAGTCCTGGGACCCCTCCAGTTCGGTATATACTTCTCAGAGGTACAGCAAGCACAGGAGGACTATGGCGACCAAGTTCGCAGACAACTGCAAACTGGGAGCCATAACTGACTCTCCAGCTGATACAGACATCCTCCAGAAAGGTCTCACTGAGACAGATTCCTAGTGACAAAATCATGGCCTCAAGCTAAATGCCAAAAAGTGCATACTCATGCCCTTTGTAAAAAACAAAGTACCCGTGAACTAACACATACGTGGTAGTCCTCTAAATACAGAAAATGTAATAAGGGATCTGGGGACCCAAGTAGATAGTAATCTCTCCTTTGATAATCATATTGCCAAGGTGGTTAGAAAATCCTTCTATGTGGCCCACCTAATTACAAAAGGGTTCGCATCTAGAACAAAAGAGGTTATTGTGCCCCTCTACTCATCACTCATCAGACGCATCATAAAGTACAACGCCCCATTTGGGATGTACCTTACAAGACACCTGCAACAGCTGGAAAGACCACAGAAGTACCTCACCAAGAGGATTACTGGCCTCAAACAGATGCCCTATGCAGCCCAACTGAAGAAACTCCAGCTGTACTCGGTTGCATACTGCTTACACAGAGGTGATCTCTGCCTGACATACAAGGCCATGTCCAACCCAGAATTGATGGACATGCTCCACCTAAAAAAAAAAACAAATCCCCGAGAGCCACACGTTCTAGGTATCTAAACCTCACCACAATGATAAATAGGACGTGCTGGAGGGATAGATTCCTGTCCCAGAGACTCCCCATGCTTTGGAACAGGATTCCAATCTACATTAGGCAGAGCCCCTCACTAACACTCTTCAAGAGAAACCTTGACGAGTGGATGGGAAACAGAAAATTTACCCCGGGGATCACTGCAGTGACTCTGCTGGACAGAGGCACAGGGAACTAATGGCTCTGCTAGACAGAGGCACCACAGAACTAATCTAAGGGGGCGGCGAAAGCCAACACATTCTGGCTAGGCTTATAGATGCCCTCGGGCAGATAGCCTAGTGCTTACACACACACACGTACATACAATCATATATAGGTTATTGCTCAGACATGAATAGGTATAGTTAGATGGTGTTGTTTGTGTTGTCCAGGACAGATAGGGTGTAGAAATAGTAAGTGGATGAGGCTTCAGGGGGTCAATTACAGGTGCATAGATGGTTGGTGAAGAGGTATGTTTTAAGCAGGCTTATGAAGAAGGGTGTGGAACGTTGCAGTCTGAGGTCAGGGGGAAGGTTGTTCCATATTTTTGCTATTTCGTGGGCAAATAGTGATTCCCCGGAGTTGTTTTTGCATGTAATGGTTTCGATTAAGGCTTTGTTGGAGGACCAAAGTTGTCTATTTAAATTGTAGAAGTTCAGCATGGCAGTCAGGTCAGGGGTTTTCTCGGGATAGTACAGAATTAGATGAGCTAGGTTGAGTTAATGGTATCTTAATAGGTTCGGAAATTCAAGCCAGTGCAAGGCCTGGAGGGAAAGGCAGTGGTGGGATCGTGACTTGGCACTGGTAGCGAATCTAGCAATTTTGTTATAACAGATGGAAAGTTTATTAAGGTCAGTTTTGTAAAGATTAGTTAGAATTGGGGATACATAAAGTAGGGTAGATAGGAGGTGGGTCCTGGCTATTGCAATTCGAGATTCGGTGGTTAGATAACTTTTACAATGATAGAGGGAACCAAGCTTTTTATGGCCTTTAGTGATGGTTGTTATGTGCTTTGTGAATTTGAGTTGCTGGTCAATGGTAACTCCTAGGAGGTTAGCCTCAGTGACGGGTGATTTGGGTTTTGCTGGTGGAGAGTATAGAGAAGGTAAGGTTGATGGTTTAGTAGAGTGGAATAGCATTAGCTGTGTTTTCTTGGGATTTAGTATGAGTTGTGAGTTGTTAAGCCAGTTCTCTATTTCAGAGAAGGCTTCTTGGGCTTTTTGTTGGAGAAGTTGGATGTTGGCTGCAGAGCATATGAGAGTTGTGTCATCAGCGTATTGGACTATGTCAGCTTTAGAGGTAGCCAAGTGGAATTGGTTTGTGAAGATATTAAAAAGAAGGGGTCCTAGAATTGATCCTTGCGGCACACCTAAGGAGGTTGGGAGTGGGGGGATAGAGAGTTATGCCATTTGATGGATTGTTGGTGGTTATCTAAATAGCTTTTAAACCAGCGGAGGGTGGGGTTGTTAAGGTTGAGGTCAGAGAGACAAGACAGTAGTTTATTATGTGAGACTGTGTCAAATGCCTTGGATAAATCTAGGAAAGTAGCTGAGACAAATTTACCTAGATTTCTGTGGAAGTTTATAGTATTGGTGAATTTGAGTAGGGCAGTGGTGGTGCTGTGGGATGGGTGAAATCTGTGTTGGGTTGAGGAGTGAAGGTTGTTGGTGAGGAGACAGGAGAGGAACTGGTGATGAATGCATCTTTCTAGGATCTTAGAGAGGGGTGACAGAATTGCAATTGTTCGATAGTTGGAAAGGCCTAGGGAGGGGCCATCTTTGTGGAGTGGTATGATATATGAGGTTTTCCACAGGACTGGAACACTGTGTTCAGTGATGGATCTATTTATTAGAAGTGAAATGGGATAGGCTATAGCTGTGGATGCAATTTGGAAGTATTTGGCAGGAAGGTTATTGGCTGCAAGGGTGGTTGGTTTGAGTCTGGCTAGGAGATTTTGGATAGTAGAGGTAGAAACAGACTTAAGTGTGAAAGGTATGGTATTGATTTGGGCCTGAGGTGGTGGCGGGGTGTTGGAAGAAGTGATGTTGTTTAAGAGTTTGAGTACTGAGGAGGTGAAATAGTTATTAAAGCTGGAGGCTATGTCCAGGTCTGTACCTGTTATATTGGGTGTGGGAGTGGTACTACTTCCGGGCAGTAGGATGTTATTTGTTGTTGCCCAGAATTTTTGCAGTTTGGTACTGTATTTGTTTTGTTGAGTGATACAGTAATTTTGTTAATCGAGCTTAACCTGCTTTGTTGCTTTGTTTCGGAGCTTGTGAAAGGTTTGCCTAGCTGCGGGTGATCTGGTGTGGCGCCAGGTTTTCCACGCTTTATCCCTGGCTCTAAGTAGGGCTTTTGTGGTTTTCTGGAGCCAAGGGGTGGGGTGATACATATCCTGATAGTTTTTAAGGGGGCTAGTTGGTTGAGGATATTTAGGAATGTGGAGCTGAAGTAATCAACTGCTTCGTCTAATGAAAGGGTTTTGATGGGAGACCAGTTGCAACGTTGCAAGGCTCTTATGAAGTGATCTCTAGGAAAATTTTTGTTAGAGCAGGTTTGTAGAAGGGAGGGACAGTTAATTATTTTAAGTTTTTGCCCAAGGATAAAAGTTAATTAATACCACTGTATTATATACAAATTCACCACCGTAACGGGTACAAGCAAGCAAAATCTGAGGGTAATGCTACTCAATGCTAGAAGTCTAAACCTCAAAATGCACTCACTCAAGACACTCCTTAAAATGGAGAACATCGACATCTGTGCAGTGACAGAGACCTGGTTCAAAGCTCCAGAGAGCACCCCTGCATTACCAGGCTAGAATTCATACCACACATTTCAGCAACCTAACCCGGAACGAAGCACTAAAGTTAGAAGCGTGTCCATATTCATTAAGGATATCCACACCTCCAGGCTAGTTGCACAGCATAATGCATCCAAGGTTATCCAAGTGCAACTAACTCTGGGCAAGACCGCAATCCAAATTGTAGCTTGGTACAGACCCCCCACCATGCCCCAGGATTTCCACTCCTCATTTCTTGATACACTGGAAAGTATCAGGGTACAACCCAACACCCTAATAATGGGCAATTTCAACTACCCCACCATTAACTGGGAAAACTACTCATGTACCAATGCCTTGGATCAACTTATTCACACCCCCACCAGGGGCAGCAATATCCTAGACCTGGTCATTACCAACACAGGCAACCAGTGTTCCACACCAGAGGTCAATTCCTCGTTGGTCAGATCCGACCACAAGCTAATCACCTTAGACATCCACATCCCGCCCCCACCCCCAATTAGGGAAACCACCATAAAAAACTTCTCCAAAGCCAACTTCACACTTCTTAAGACAGAAGTGGCAAACGTCATGACACCTTTGCAGACGGACAATAGAGGTACAACTGCTGAATCCTACACAAATGCACTTTATAAGCACTTACACAAGTGCATGGATCATGCTATCCCTAATATAACCAAGATGCTATCCTCCAAAAAAGGAAGCCAATCTGGTGCTCCTCTGCCGTAAACAAACTCTACAACAGAAGAAAGAAACTGTTGCAAAAAAGAGTAAAATCCCATGACTGGAGGAACTCCCTGGTCAACCTCAGTAAGAAGCTGAGATCCCTCATAAAATCCTCCAAAGCTAGTTATGAAAACAAAATTGCCACTGACTCTAAAGACAACCACAAAGCATTCTATAGCTATGTCAAGAATCTCGATAGCAACACTCAGATCTGCTTTGAGTTACAGCACAATGGCACTAAATATACAGAACCAACTGATATTGCCAACATCCTGGCAGATAGGTTCACTGCTAACTTTACCCCCCTCTCACCCCCTAAAGGGCCCATCTCTATACCGGAAGAATGCAAAGTTCCTGTAATCATGGTTGCACAGGTAAAAAACACACTCTCCAAAACCAAGAACACAGCATCCATGGGACCTGACAATATCCCAGGCTTTGTTCTACACGAACTACAGAATGAACTGGCACCCTACCTAAGTACCATGTTCAGTCATAGCCTCACCTCAGCCTTTGTGCCCACTGAGTGGCGCATCGCAATGGTTATCCCACTCCACAAAGGGGGGAGCCACGAAGGACCCTGGGAACTACCATCCCATTAGCCTGACAAGCCTGGTCTGCAAAGCCATGGAACGTATCATCATGGAACTAATAAACAGAGACATTGGTAATCTCCAAACTCTGGACCCTACCTAGTTCGGGTTTGTAAAAGGCAGATCATGTCTCCTAAACCTGATTGACCTAGAAGCGGTCACCAAAGCCACAGATGAGTGTAAGGTGGTTCACACAGCTTATCTAGATCTCGCCAAAGCTTTCGACACAATCCCCCACTCTGGAATTATAGATAAGCTTACTAAACTAGGTATAAATCACTATGTCACAAGATGGGTTGCCAACTGGCTCACGGACAGAACCCACACTGTGAAAGTAGCAGACCCAAATCCAACTTCAGACCAGTGACAAGTGGAGCACCACAGGGTTCAGTCCTGGGTCTTCTCCTGTTTGGTATCTACTTCTCTGAAGTACAGGCTAACGCAGAAGATCTTTGGCTAACAAAGTTTGCAGATGACTGCAAACTAGGAGCCATAATCGAAACACCTAAGGATGTGGACATACTACAAAAGGGCCTCACTGAGACAGATGCCTGGTGTCAAAGCCAAGGCCTGAAGCTCAATGCCAAAAAGGGCACTGTCATCCCCTTTGGTAAAAACTCTATACCCATGAACTACCACATAAGTGGTAGTCTACTTAACGCCGAAAGTGTGATAAGAGACCTTGGGACACAGGTGGACAGTAGTCTCTCCTTTGATAAACACATCGCCACACTGGTCAGGAAATCCTTCTACGTGGCTCACCTCATCACAAAAGGTTTCTCATTCAGAAAAAAAGAGGTCATTGCTCCCCTCTACTCATCACTTATTAGACCCATTATAGAGTACAACGCCCCTTTTGGTATGTACCTCACAAGACATCTATAACAACTGGAAAGGCCACAGAAATACCTCACAAAGACGATTACTGGCCTCAAGCAGATGCCCTACACAAACCATCTCAAAAAACTCCAGCTTTACTCCGTCGCATATCGCCTACTCAGAGGTGATCTCTGCCTAACATACAAAGCTATGTCAAACCCAGAGCTGTTGGACATGCTCCACTTAAATAAATCCCAATCCCTCCGAGCTACATGCTCTAGATACCTAAACCTTGTCACCACAATAAACAGAACATGCTGGAGGGATATATTCCTGTCCCAGAGACTTCCCATACTCTGGAACAGACTACCTATCTATGTCAAACAGAGCTCCTCATTAGCACTCTTCAAGAAAAATCTTGATGATTGGATGGGAAATAGGAAATTCACCCCAGGGATCACTTCTGTGGCTCTGCTTGACAGGGGCACAGGAAAATAATTTTCTTGGATGGCGAAAGCCAGGGTACCTTTTTGGCTAGGCTTATATAGGCCCTAGGGCTAATAGCCTAGTACCTACCTATGAACCTATAATAGACAATGGGACTGCATATCACACAGGATAGTTTTAGAATATGATGGGTCTGGAGCAAGGATGTAGCAAGCAAATTTCATTTTATAGGTTCACACATTCATAGGTGTGTAGTAGGCTAATGGCCCTGGAGCCTTTACAAGCCTAGCCTATAGATTACCCTGGCATTGTGCCATCCGACCTTAGTTCCCAGTGCCTCTGTTGAGTAAAGCCACTGGAGTGATCCTGGAGTGAATTTGCTATTTCCCATCCACTCATCAAGATTTCTCTTGAAGAGGGCCATTGAGGTGTTCTGCTTGACACTTATGGGAAGTTTATTCCACAGCATGGGCAGTCTCTGGGTTATGAACCTGTCCCTCCAGCATGTTCTGTTGATTGTGGTAATGAGGATGAGGTCTCTGGAGCGTGTGGTGTGGAGGGATTGGGATTTCTTCAGATGTAGCATTTCTAACAGAGCTGGGTCAGACATGGCTTTGTATGTCAAGCAGAGATCGGCTCTAAGTAGGTGATATGAGACAGAGAATAGTTGGAATTTTTTTAGTCTGTCCATATAGGACAAATGTTTAAGGCCTAGGATCCTCTTTGTGAGGTACTTTTGCGGCCTCTCCAGTTGTTGCAGGTGTTTAGCGCAGTACATGCCAAATGAGGCATTGTACTCAATGATTGGCCTAATGAGGGAAGAGTAGAGGGAGACAATGACCTCTTTCTTAATGGATGCAAAACCCTTAGTAATGAGATGTGCCACATAGAAGGTCTTTCTGACCACAGTGGCAATGTGGTGGTCAAAAGAGAGGTTGCTGTCAACCTGTGTTCCCAGATCTGTTATAATGCCTTCTGTGTTCAGTGAACTACCATTGATGTGATAATTCACAAGAAATGGGTTTTTCCCCAAAGAGGATGACAATACATTTTTTTGGCACTGAGCTTAAGGCCATGGTTTGACACCAGCCGTTGGTCTCAGTGAAGCCTTTCTGCAGGATGTCAACATCACTTGGGGAGTTAATAATAGCTCCCAACCTGCAATTGTCTGCAAAATTTGTCAGTCAGAGTCCCTTCGTGTTGGCCTGGACTTCAGAGAAGTAGATACCAAACAGTAGAAGACCCAGGACCGAACCCTATGGGACTCCACTTGTGACTGGTCGGCAGTCTGACTTAGAGTCCGCTACTTTCACACTGTGGGTTCTACCTGTGAGCCAGTTTGCAACCCACCTAGTGATATAGGGGTCGATGCCTAGCTTAGTGAGTTTTTCTATGATTCCTGAGTAGGGAATGGTATCAAAGGCCTTGGCCAGATCAAGCTAGGCTGTATGAACCACCTTGCCTTCATCCACAGCTCTGGTGACTGACTGAAAGAAGTTGACCAAGTTGAGCAAGCATGATCTACCCTTCACAAAACCAAACTGTGTGGGATCCAGAATTTGGAGATTTCCTATATCCTTGTTTATTAGGTCCATGATGATGCGTCCCATAGCTTTGCATATCAGACTCATCAGGCTAATGGGGCGATAGTTCCCAGGGTCTGTAGTCATTCCTCCTTTGTGGAGAGGGATGACCGAATGCATTGTGCCATTCAGTAGGGACAAAGCCTGAAGTGATCCTGTGACTGAACAGGACACACAGGTGAAGTGCCAGTTCACTCTGTAGTTAATGTAAAACACAGCTGGGGATATTGTCAGGTCCCATAGAAGCTGTATTTTTAGCCTTGGACAGTGCTGTTTTAACCTGTGCAACAGTAATACTGGGTGCCTGGCAATCAACTGGTATTGTGACTGGTCCCTGGGGGGGAGGGGGTTAAATTGGCACTGAATCTGTCGGCCAGTATATTGGCAATATATGTTGGCTCAGTATAGGAGGTACCATTGTGCAGTAGCTCAGAGCAAATCTGGGTATTGCCGTGGAGATTCTTTACATAACTATAGAAGGCCTTGTGGTTGTCTTTACTATCTTCTGAAATTCTACTTTCATAGATAGCTTTAGAGGATTTGATGAGGGATCTCAACTTTTTGTTGAGGCTGAAAAGGGAGTTTTTCCATTCTTGGGACTTCACCTTATTCCGCATCAGTTTCCTCTTCTGCTGTAGAGTTTCTTTATGGCAGGGGACCACCACATTGGCTTCCTTTTTTTTGGAGGAGAGCATCTTAGTTCTATTGGGTATGGCAAGATCCATGCATTTGTGTACATGTTTATACAGTGCATTGGTGTATGATTCAGCGGTCTTGCAACTGATCTCCATTTGCATGGGTGCAGTGAAGTTAGCCACCTCTGTTTTTAGGAGCCCAAAGTTAACTTTGGAGTGGTTTTTCATAGTGGTTAACTTTGCGGAGGGGTAGGGGGGATGTGGATTTCCAAGGTGATTAGTTTGTGGTCAGATCAAACCAGGGAGGATTTGACTATTGGTGTAAAGCAATGGTTGCCCATGTTAGGAATGACCAAGTCAAGGATGCTGCTACCTCTAGTGGGGGTAAGAACGAGCTGGTCCAGGGCATTAGAATTAATGAGTTCCAGGAAACGTTGGGCAAGTGTATTGGTACATGAGTAGTTTTCCCAGTTAATGGAGGGGTAGTTGAAGTCGCCCAGTATAAGAGTGTTAGTTTGGACCTTAATATTCTCCAGCGTGCTTAGGAACATGGAGTGTGAGTCTTGGGACATGGTTGGGGACCTATAGCAGGCTACGACCTGAACTGCTGTCTTACCCAATGTTAGCTGCACCTGAAGTATCTCAGATGGGAGGGTTGGGAGGGTGGCCTAATGGTTAAGGTGTTTGTCTTGCAAACACAAGGTGCAGGGTTTGAGTCTCACAAAGGATAATTGGCTAGGCTTAAAATGGCTTGCAAGGGCTGTTAGCTTAGTACTAACCTATGAACCTATGAAGCCATGTGTTATGCTGGGCTACCAGTCTAGAGGTGTGAGCATCCTTTATGAATATGGAAACACCACCGCCTTTGGAGCTTCAGTCCAAGTTCTGGGGCTGAAAGATGTGGAATGAGTTATAGCCTAGTAGTGCAGGGGTGCTTTCTGCAGCCTTGAACCAGGTCTCTGTTATGGCATAGATGTCGATGTTCTCCATTTTAAGGAGTGCTTCAAGCGAGTGCATTTTGAGATTTAGACTTGTAGCATTGAGCAGCATGACCCTCAGATTGCATTTGTTTGTAGCTGTTACGGTGGTAATTTGCGTCTTTGGAACACCACCTAAAAAAGGCACTATAGGGATGGCAAGAGCTTTGTCCAGTATCTGGAAGCCCAGGGGTGACAGATGCAGGACATCTCTGGCAAAGCATCGAAGTCTGTCAATCATGTCATCCCAGGCATACAGATACTGGATCCCCTTAGAATGACACCAGAAACTTAGCCAATTGTTGAAATCAATCATTTTCTGCTTGTACTGTGGTATCATTCTGGGTGATGTTAGGATGCTGCTCAGGGCTTGGGTCATACCCGCCTGGGCTACATAATCCGAGAGCTCCTCCATGTCTCTTTTCATGTAGTCCAGGGAGGTACGTCTGGTAGGTCATTTACACCCACATGTACAATGACAGAGTCATATTTGTACCTGTTATTGAGGGGCCTGAGTGCATGCACTATGTGGCAGATCCTAGCGTCTGACAGGCAGCTGACTGTTACTTTCTCCTTATTCAGCCTAGTGAGTGGGACATCAGTGTGCCTCACTATCGAGTCACCTATGACTAGTGTGTTGGGCATGGTGTTTTACTTTAGGGGCTTTGGTTGAGTGGCACACAGTTTAGGAGAGTTGTATGTCTCGTAATTATTGTGTTGCGGTGGTCGAGTGCATTTCTGCCTTGGAGGTCTCTGCTGTTTGGGTAGATTTTTATTGACAGCCTCAACGAAGGTGGGTGTGCGATTTGTGTATTTATGTAAAGGCAGTGCTGGTGTCTGTTTTGGAGGGCTATGTGTTCCATGTGTTGTGGTGCAAGTGTTAACCTTCTCCTCTTGACCAGCTGTTCTGGTCTTGGCTGGAGAGTGTGTGGCTTCCAGTTTGGATATATAAATGCATCTCTCGCAAGTCTCAGTGTTGGGAGGTAAGATGAGAGGGTTGTCAGTGTGCATGAGGAAGTTGCTACATTGCCTCAGGATGCCCAAGGATGCCCTGAGTATATTTCTTATACTCAGAAACTCTTATTGCTACCCCCTTGAACACCTATAATTTAAAAATGGACACATCTCTCAAAATGTTTACCCCAAGCACTTAATAAATGTAAGTAACATTTTCAGCTGTTCCCCTTAAAAGTACTAAAATATTGTTTTTAGATTAGCGATATTGCATTTGTTGTTAAAGGCATTCATTTAGACTGTTGTAAACATAACATGACCTGAAAAAAGACACGTTTATATGATACTCAGAAAAAAAAATGTACTCAGTAGGGTACAAAGAGTATGCCTGGCTACACCCTTGTTCTGGACACAGGGTAAATGTATCAGATCTGAAGTTAGCCACAAATAAAACATGTTGCAGGAGGCACACACTATAAACCCCTTCTACAAATAAGGTGGACTTTAATGGCTTTCATCCTACTGGTAACTCATCGGAAGGAGGTAAAAGAGTAAGTGGTACATTTTTAATTGTCACTAACATCTAATGGCAACAGCACAGATCATAAACTAATATAGGCAACAGTGCAGTATAGCCGAAAGGCCTCCTAGAGGGATGGAACCCCATCACTTTGGATTGCATAAATGGTCTGTACTGTCCTGATTCATCCTTTCCGACTACTTTGTCTTACCACTGACCACCTAGAACAGCTAGGATAAGGACTCAGGATCTTGGACAATTTCTGGAATGCAGTGGCATGCTAAAGGTCTGAAACGTCTCCTGCTATTCCAGTATATCTTCATTCCAGATGTTAGCTAACCTCAGTGAATTTTGCATGGTGCTTTTTTTTTTTCAATCCCTGGTGGGCTCAGAACCCTTGCTAAAAACAGTTCACCTTCTGCTTATTAGTCTGTAGAACCAATTGTTATTTGAATTTAATTATTCATTCATTTGATTTCTGGGTGGGTGAGCTAGTATTTGAACTATGTTCACCTGTGCATGTGGTGTGCAAAACATGTAAAGTTTACACAAACAGTATAACATTTGTGATTTGCAGTTGGCTATAGTGCATTATATTTAAAGACAGTAGTAACAGTAGTAGAATGGGCGGCCACGGTGGTGCACCGGTTAGCGTTGCCGCTTCACAGCAAGAGGTTCTCCAGTTCGATTCTCTGCTGGGGTGCCTTCTGTGCGGAGTCTGCATGTCCTCCCTGTGGTCGTGTGGGTTTCTTCCGGGTGGTCCGGTTTCCTCCCACATCCCAAAGACATGTAGTAGGTAAATTGGACACTTTAAATTGGCCCTAGGTATGAGTGTGTGCGTGTGTGCCTTCTGTGGAAGGTTGGGTGCTGGGCTGGCAACTCAACACCGTAAAACTTCACTGCCAATAGTGAGCGGACAGATGATCTGCTGTGGCGACCCCTAACCAGGAAAAAGTTGAAAGAAGAAGAAGAAGAGTAACAGTAGTAGAATATAAGGTTTACCATTACAACAATGCAACACATTAAGTAATCTTTCCCATAGTATAGTAGTAGTTGACATTTTCCTAGTTAAGTTTAATTCTACTAATGATTGATTGATTGATTGATTGATTGATTGATTGATTGATTGATTGGCATTTGTTTACTGGGAAAGTCCACTGGGCCAAAGGACACATTTTCAGTGGAGGCCCGGGGAGAAAATCTCCACAGTATAAGAGTATAAAAACTGTAAATACAATATAAAATAGCTTCCAGATACAAGCAAGTAAGCGCAATGCATACATAGTAATATACCATAATTGTCAGGGTGTCACACAAATTATATGTACATATGAGTATAGGTGAACATAAGAAATAGTATAAGTTACAAAACTTGACAAGTAATTGAGTTATTAAACATTATTAATTGGTACATACAAGGTGTTTGAGAGGACTGGTTAGTAGAAGGATGGGAAGAGGGGCAGTGAGAGGTGAAGCAGAAAAGATGGATAGAAGAGTAAAAGTTTAGCGAGGTTTGTTTTGGTAGTGAGTTTGAAGAGGGGAGGTGTGTAGGACAGTGTGTGAGTAAATGTAGAGTGGAGGCATTCAAGTTAGAGAAGAATGACAATAGAGGCATGTGCACTGCCAGAGGGAAGAGAGGTGTAATCGCACTCCTTTTTTAGGGATGTGATTGTACTAGAGGTTCTGACAGCTGATGGTACAGAGTGCCAAAGCTTGGCGACAGAGAAGGAATAAAGTACGTTGCCAACAGGGAGTTTAGCTTTATATACTTGTAGTAATTGGCTTTCAGATCTAAGTGGCCTGTTGAGGTGGTAGTGGGTGAGGATGGAAGAGAGGGTTGGGCAGTCTGAGGGTTTTTAAACAATTTTGTGAGCTGTGATTAGCTGTAGGTAGGTAAGATGATGGGGAAGTTTTAGCCAGTTAAGTGATTTTAAGGAGATACAATGATGGGAAGAGTATTTTGCATTGGTTGCAAATTTGGCAACCTTGTTGTAACAAGTCTCAAGCTTTTTTAGGGTGCAGTTGATATTGGTTAGGAGAGGAGTACCACAGAGTAGTGAGGGTAAGAGAAAAGCTAAGGCAAGAGTACATTTGGTAGAGCAGTTGAGATAGTATTTTTGTCGGTAGAGGTAGCCTAGTTTCTAATATTTTTTTTTATATTATTATGGATATGGAGGTCAAATGTCAGGTTTTTGTTGATGACTACCTCTCGTAATTTAGTGTGAGAAGCAACTTCTATAGTTGTGTTGGTTTGAGAATGAATGGTGAAGTCCATGTTGTTGACAGAGAGATTTTTCTTGGGAGTGAATACTATCATTTTTGTTTTATTTGAATTTACAGCTAGCTGATTATTAGCCATCCAGATTTCGATAGTAGTAAAGGCATTTTGGCAGATTTGCAAAAGTTCTGTTGCTGATTTAGCAGAGCAAATAATGGTCGAATCATCTGCATACTGGACAATAAATGCATGTGTGAGGTGGGTTGGAAGTCATTTATAAATATACTAAATAAAAGGTGACCTAATAATGGAACCTTGGGGGACTCTTGTAGTAGAGTTAAGGAATGAAGAGGAGTTGTGCCATCTAGTGGATTGTTGTCTATCACTCAGGTAATGTGTGAACCAGTTTAGAGTTGTTGGGGTGATACCTAGGGTGGAGAGTTTGTTGAGAAGTAGAGGGTGGGAGATCATATTAAAGGCTTTTGATAGGTCTAAAAAGAGTGAGAATACAAATTTACCATTGTTTCTGGCTTGATTGGTGGTGTCTGTGAAGGAAATGAGGGCAGTAGAGGTGCTGTGACCAGGTCTAAAGCCATGCTGAGTTGGAGAGAGGAGATTGTTTAGCTGTAGGTGGTTTAGAAGTTGATAATGAATACATTTCTCAAGGATTTTGGAGAGAGGAGAAAGAATTGAAATAGGCCAGCAAGAGATATCTATGTTGTTACCGCCTTTGTGCAGTGGAAGAACGTATGCTTTTTTCCATATAGTAGGAACGTAAGACTCTTGGAGAGATCTATTGAGAAGTATACTGATAGGATAGGTAATAGATCTTGCTGCCATTTGGAGATGTTCTTGAGGCAAATTGTATTATTGTGAAAAAAGTAGTGCAACTAATGTCTACTATTTTCATATATACACATTTGTAGATTTAGCTTCAGTAAGGGTTCTCAGCATGAAAAGATAAACAACACTTTTAGGTAAATCTTCAGATGCATTTTATGCAAAACAGCTGAAAAGGAAATTACATCATGACCCATCTAGGGCTACATGATTGTAACCTTTAATACTGATAATTTCAGTTATGTGGATTCAGGGGCATGCTCAATGACATCAACTTTCCATCTTAAAACTCGGGCCAGGCTGCTATTTGAGAAGAAATATTGGCACGTGTATATTTTAGGACACATCATAGCAGTTTGCACAGGTATGGGCAGTGCCAATTTGATTTTTATCCCATTTGGGCTATCAGTTAGGAGTGGTGGTTTTGTAGATGTTATTCTAACTTTGTAAACAGTAAAAAGATTAAACACTAATATATGGCATTACTGACTTGATGAGAGTGAAAGATGACTACACACATCAGGCAAGGGGGCTGGCACCACCTGCACCCCCTGCTACACAATTTAAGGTGCTACCACCTTGTAGTCCTAGGTTGTGAGGGATGTGGGGGGGCAAAAGCCCCTTGATAGACATTATGCTGTTTACTAATGTATCATCTTTGTAAAAACAACTTGTTTATCACAAACATTCTTCTCTTGAAAAGTAAGAGTTAAGAAATTGTAATTGTGATATTGTCTCATGTCACATTGGGGATGGGGCTTGCTACTGCAAATCCTGGTGTGTCTGAATATAAACAATCACCAAAATATCATGCCAGGTTGAGTACATCTAATAAACCCCAGTCAGAGTCTGAACTTTGATAGGCTAGTAGTGAAAGACTACATCATCATACAATGTCAATGCCTGGGGGCATGCTGACATGATATATTTAGGTGCACTTGTTGAACCTAATGAGTAAATGAGAACCCTTCAAGCAAAAAGATCCATTCAGAGCCAGTCAACATCTGCTTCCATTATGCATCCACCAAAATGACACTCACTGGGATTGAAAATTAGCTAATATAATTAGCGGCTATGAAGAAAAAATTAGCTGGTTTGGGAAAGATTCCGTGGAAGCTCTCAGGCCAAAGGCTATACCTTGAAAAAAAGATGTATGCTCATTTTGAGGCTAATAAGCTCTAACCCTGACAAATAGCCAGTGGCTTTGCTTTGTGCTACTTTATCTTGAAAGCAAGATAATCTCACAAGCCCAACCAGGAAAAATAGTACACAACAATGTACCAAACAAATTGTAAATGAAGCCTCCTCTGCTACACCGCAGGATATAGCAAATCTACTGGCCGATAAATTCATCTTCAGTTTTAAACAGTTTTCTTCTCCAGATATATCTCAAGAAATATCACCGTAACTCCCACAACTATAACTAGGGAACAGGACCTCAAAGAAGTACTACGGCTTGCATATTCCAGCTGTACAATGTAAAGTGTATGGAATGCTGTCAAGACTGTTATCAGAAATAGATCCACTGAATCCCCTGTTAACAGAGCTATTACAATTGTTTTTTTCTATGCAGGTCAAATACTGCAAACCAAACACAAAACAGTAGTGAAAATATTTCACTCATGAGACCACATGATTCCTCCATCATTCTTTACAAATGGTACAAAACCATGTCTCTGTCTTAGACTTTGAAATGAACTAAGCAGCGGATAGTTCAGAACAGCATGCTAGAGCAGTACTGCTGTTGGTACCAAGTCATGCCCACCATCTAGGTGACTTAATTTGTAATTTTGTAAGAAATTTCTGTGCAGTCATTAGTAACACAACTTGACTTGCATCACATACATGCTTCTGCTATAGTAATAAGTTAAGAAAATGCCCTTTTTAGATCACTAAATGCCCCTCTTGCCATCCACCCACCCACCTTAAACAGCTTCCATCACATCTGTTCTTATGCTGTATTCTAGAATTCTCTGTCTATGCTTAGCATCAACATAGTAATGTGAGGGAAATTTAAAAAAAGTGAAAATACAAATATGAGAATTACTTCACTGTAGTATTATTGTTTCTATGCAGCTTTTCTTCCTGGGCCTCCAGTGAAAATGGGTTTCCATCCAGTCGGACTTTCCCCCACAAACAAAGGCAACTAAATAAATAAAAAAAAAGGTTTGATACCGCATGAAATATAAATAATTACAACACAGCAATCTCATTAAAATGTATATACAGTTTGAAGACTAATAGAAAAAGGTAACTTAAATAGGCATACCGTATCTACTTTTTGTGCATGTTTTGTTAAGGTCTATATACTGGTCCAGAGACCGTTTTTAGTCATGACCAGGGCAAAAGGCATATGAATAAGCACACTTATAATAATAGCACAGGCATACATAATAACTGAAATACACATTGCCTAACAGTTTTGAGATTCTCAATAACAGAAACAGCAGAGTCTTAAGAAATGAATGTTTGTTAAATGACATTGTACAAATAAAGTGAATATTTACACAGATAAGAAAAAGAAGTTTCCTTTCCTATTTGAACGTGATATTTACAAAGCACTTTCAAAATACATGGACACAAAGAATTTGGTTGCTACATGTTGAGTGATTATCCTTGTTAAACACTAACATCTGTAAGTATTTGTCAGATTTTTTTTTCCTTTTCCATGAAACTTAAAAGGTTTTGTTCATTCCTGATGTAAGCTAATAGGTATTTCCAGGCAGCTGGAGTCATCTTTCTAAAGCTTTTTAGCCATCAAATCAGGTAAATGAAGGTCACCTCTGAGACAGTGTTTCTTGATCTTGAGTAACAGTGTACTGACATAGTCAATTTATTTGAAAACAGTTTTCCAAGTGACTATCTAATAGCAAATGAACTCTGGCAGTAATTGGTAGGATGGAAATAATAAACAATGTTCATGTCCATGAGACTTCAATCTGTCAGATGTCTCTCTACTACAGCTCCTGCTCTTCATATCAAGATGAGCGTACCCCACTGACTGATCCTTGGCCCATTACTGTTCAACATCTTTACAAACAGTCTACATCCTGTCCTCAGTCATCTCTTGTGCTACATGCAGATGACTATACATTCATCACCATAAGTGACTCCCTTATAGACCTAAATTCTGTCACACAAAAATCCTTCCCATCAATTGAAAACTGGCTCACCAAGAATCAGCTAATTCTATATCCTAAGAAAACTAAATTTCTGCCTTTTATTCCCAAAACTATGACCCATCTAAAACCTTCCTTCACAATCTCCTCCCTTAATAATACTCCTATCACAGTTGAGTCTCATGCCAAGCTCCAGGGGGTCACTATAGATTGCCAATTAAAGTTTGACTTGCACATTTTCAACAACATTAAAAAAAAAAAAAAAAAAAACGCCAAAATTAAATTTTCCCTATCCCATGGTTACCTTCTTCCAAACCTATTCTATGGCTCACAAATTCTCACCAATCTCCAAACCACTCTTTTATCAAAATTAGAATCCACTTACAACAAACTTGCTAGATTCGCTGCAAATCAAACCTACTACTCTCACCACTGTCTTTCCCTTAAAGTCTAAACTGATTAGAATTTCCTCACCAACTGCTACTCTCTCAGCTTCAAACCATACAATCTATATTGCACCAACACTCCTCCTGTCCTGACATTGCCTCACTTGTGTCCTTCTACACTCCTCTTAGGTCTCTCCGAAGCTCTGACCAAAACCACCTCCAACTCTACAAACGCAAACGCAAAATAGGACAAAACCTATACAGCAATAACCCTGTCCAGTCCAGGAATAATCTCCCTTTGGACATTAGAAATATTAATCACCCACAAAAATTCAAGATTGCTACCAAAACTTTTCTAAACAGCACATGGATCAGTCACTGTAATAACTCTCCTTGTCAGTGCCACCCGCCACTCCTCTCCTCCCTCACACCTACAACCCGTGAAAGCTATGACTAACACTTTAATAGATCTACATATGTTTAAATACTTATCTACAAATCTTATTCCTTAAAGGCTATTCCCTGAACTTGTATTTTGACCCTGTATCACAGTGACTCTATTGCTTGTTTCACATGTGAAAGTTTTGTCTATACATTGACCCTGTGACTGTATTGCTTGTTTTCATAGATGAAACTTTTGTTTATAACTTCTCATGCATTACAATTATTTATTATTTTTATTTTTATTATTGTGCAACATTTTTTTACTATTACATAACCTTTTTTTCATCACAATGCATCTTCAGTTCTACTATTCATTATATTTGTACTTCTCTTGTGGAGCTTTTCTCCCCAGGCCTCCGTTGAAAAAGGGCTTAGGCTCAGTCGGACTAACCCAGTCAACAAATGTCAAATAAAGTAATAAAAAATAAATGTGATTAACTGGTATTGCAATGGGGTGCTGCTCTCATGAGTAAAGCATAAATCATACCACCTGATGGGAACTACTAATCAGCACACTGCTGTTGTACTATGACCAAGAACTTTACAGTCATCCCTATTCTGCGAACCAGTGTCATAGGTAATTACTATAATACTAGCCTTTGTGGGCTACTTTAGGTCTAGTCAATTTCCCTTTCAAAGGTGAGGATCAAACTCTGTACCTTGTGTCTGTGAGGTAAACACCTTAACCATTATACCAACTCCTAACCCTTACTTTAAGAGAACAGTAGGATATTATTGTGTGTCCTAAAATTTGATAACTAACTGAATTTGCCAGATGATGTCTTATTTATGCCAATTCTAGCTACATAAAATAACTTAGAATATGCACCCATTTTGTATGTGCATGATTTAGTTCTACACATGCCTAATTTGACAGAATTACATGTTCTTGTAAAGATTCAGTGTATGTACTTTGTAACATTTAGCATGATTGTACATTAGTTACATGTAGTCTATATTATGGTCGACAAGGTGTGCTATGCAGGACTGTACCAAACTTTTAAAGATCTGCCAGCAAAATATGGCATAGCACATTGCTTTGTACCTCTGAATACAAAATTACCAGTAACTATGCAGATCAACAGACTGACACAGAGCCCTTATTATAACATTTTCATTGCAGTACAAATTATTTATAAGCATTAACTTTTTCATACATTACTAGGTGTGGTAAGCTCCTCCTTAATCTGTACTCATTTATCTGTTTTAGCTGTTTAGCACACTTTACTGTGTTGGAAGCTCTGGCACATGACAAGAACAGACTGACATTTACGCTACACTTCATCTCCTGTCATGGAGAACATTATAAGCTTAAAATACTCACAATATGATGAAATTCTATAATCAGTCAGGCAACTTTTTGTACAAGCACCTCAGTTTTAAGATGCATGTTATATCTGTGATGATGTGAAGTACTGCCAGCTATGCCAGGAGAAGTAGAGCAGTGGATGTGTAACATACTGTATGCCAGCATAGCTATCTGCAGTTTTGTAAAGAATCATATGTCATTTGTATGTCAAATGTGATTTGTACTGGTGCTTGTGTAGAAAATGTATTTGTAAAGTTGCTGATTTGTACAGGTGCTCGTGTAGAAAATGTATTTGTAAAGTTGTTTGTGTTAAAAAAAGTACCAACAGTGGGTCCTGCCAGTCAGAAAAGAAATACACCTGTATGTCAGAATGTATTGTAACTGTTGAATGACTATATTGTAACAGAGGATACTGGAAGAAAAGAGGTTAATATCAGCCCAGCTAACCTTGAAAAAATAGTCTGAAATTAAATTACTTGGTTTAGGCCATAAAGATTGTATCTTACAGTTCTGATTGCAGCCACAGAAAAAATATCTGTGAAAACCAGGACTAGGAATCCTACTGTATTGTCCTTAAGGGTGAACTAATTGCTACCCTGGAAGGGTAGAAATTTTGAAATGGTTTTATAGCTTACATTTGCTATAACACATCTTAGCAAATCTCTATTTGTGTGTATGGTAACACACATGCTAAATTCTCATTCAGTTTCTAGTAAATGGGGGTAGTGTGGGACATAGAGTCAGATGACCTGATGTATGTGATGTCATTCTGTAGTCCAGTACTAAAATTATGTTTTAATACTACATGGGACAGAAATCTCAGAGCAGTCTGTTTGTGAAACCTAACAAAGAAGGACCCTGTCACCCACTTCATCTTGCCTTGCTTTAGTAAGTAACCAGGGAATAGTAATTCTTTAGATCAGTCAGGCAAATATAGTGAGATTAGTTAAGTACTGTTTTTCTGTAACTGTGTGACTCTGTCTGTGTTATTTTTAATATTTCCTGTGACTAAAACTCTGGTATTTATTGTAAATAGATATTTAGTATGTTCATGTTCTTTTATTATTTATTATTAAATATATTTAAACTTTTCATTTTGCTGGTCTTTTAGAGAATATTTTAATCTTTGAGAGTACTTATATTTATTGGCTGATACTGTGGCTGCTCCTGGAAGCCTTACTGCATTGGTCAAACACTACACTTGTACTAGTATTAATTTCACTCAGTATAATTAGCTACCCTTGTAAAAGCCTTAGAATAGCCAGGTCTTCAGTCCCCTGGTGGCAGTACCTACCTTATAGCTTGGGCAGAGGGGGGCGTAGCAGGTAAATCCATGCCAGCCTTTCCCAAGTGTGTGTGTGTGTGTGTGTGTGTGTGTGTGTGTGTGTGTGTGTGTGTGTGTGTGTGTGTGTGTGTGTGAAAATCAAATCTCAAAGAGTGTGAGCATCAGCTACTTGGAGCAGGGACACAGAGCACTGGTTTCACAGAAAGGATGGTGGAGGACTTGGCTTGGGACACTTGGCTGAGGACTCAACTCTACAGCTGTGCCAGCGGGGAGTCTTACTGGAGACTTGGAGAGAGAAAGAGAGAGAGAGAGAGAGAGAAGGAAACCCAGCCCCCAGACTGAGTATGTTCCTTGTGTGCTCTAAAGGGAAATTGTGCTTGGTGCAGAAAGCTGCATCTGAAAATACTGTGTCTCCATTTTTGTTACAAGTAAACACCCCCCACCACTGTCTATAGTGAAGATTGAGACTCCTTGATTACTGGCCCAGAGGAGGGACGTTCACATATTGGTGAACAGTGGTGGGATATTAAATGAACCTCTGTAGCCTACATGTGGTTGTCACTGAAGGTGTGTGTGTACTTTCTACAGCCATAAGGCAAATATACAGAGTTTCATTTTCACCACAGTTTTATTTATTTATTTATTTTATTTTTTTCTTAGTTTAGTTTAGTTTAGTCAGGGAACACTGGCAAAGATGTCAGCAGAGAGCTGGTGCATGCCAACCTTACTAAAGAGGAAATGATTTCAGCCTTATTCACAGCTGCAGCATGGACCAGCAACCTGGAAGACAACCAGTCTGTGATGGGAATGTGCAGCCCTTAGAAACAGGACAGTTCATCTTTTCCTCAGAGGACTTAAAAACCAGTCTGGAGTTAAAGAGACTTTAACTGGAGGCCAAATGTTTGGAATTAGAATCAGCAGAGAGCCTGTGGTGTATGGAGGCTGAAGAAAATGACAGACTGCAGCAATCAAAACATATGGAGTTAGAATCAGCAGACAGACTGCAGCATTTGGAGGCTGAAGAAAATGAGAAACAGTGCCAACATGAGAGGGAGATGCTGACCCTTCACCAGGGTCATGGAGGTAATGGGGAAGAGAATAACTGTACCCCAGAAGCAATAAAGGTCAGTAAATGTCTTCCACAGTTTACAGAGGGTGATAATTTTGACAGTTTTATTTATATATTTGAAAGAGTATGTAAACAGCATAATGTTGACCAAGGGTTCTGTGTATAGTTCTTGCCCCTTTACTCCATAGTAAAGCTGTAACTGATGTTTCTAAATTGTCTGATACTGATTGTTTAAACTATGATAAAGTAAAACAATGTTTACTGGAATGCTTTAAGTTAACACCTGAAGCTTACAGAAAAAAAAGGTTTTGTGAGCATAGATGTAAGGCAGATGAAAGTGCATGATTATACTGCTGAGTTTTTATTATTTTTATTTATTTAACATTTGTTAACCAGGAAAGTCTGACTTGGAATGAAGCCAATCTTCAAAGGAAGCTCAGGGAAAAACACTCCAGATGCATGTCTTTGTAATGTGGAAAGAAACCGGAGTACCTGGAGGAAACCCACACGAATGCAGGGAGGACAAGCAGACTCCACACAGGAGGCACCCCAGCCAATAATTGAACTGGAGAACCTCTTGCTGCGAGGTAACAATGCTACCACTGCACCATCCACACTAGTCAAGCACAAGTTAAGCACTTATTTTCATAGGTGGGTGAGTGGCTGTCAGTTCACCACTTCTGAAAGGCTGGCACACCTTTTGGTGAGGGCACAAGCCCTTATCACTTTGCCTGAGGACATGAGAATCTGGCTGGCAGACTGGGAGTATTTCTCTGCAGATGAGCTGGGAAAAAAGGGAATGTCTACTTAGTAAGCAGGGCACCATTGCACAAGAAGGGGATACCCAGTGTTGCACATGGATATAAGGGAACCCATGGTGGGCAGCCTAACCTGCCCCAACAGAGTCCACAAGTAACAAGGGAAGCCACTAGCTCAGGTACATGGCCAGGATCAAGGTTTAGATGTTTTAAATGCAACCGGTGGGGGCTGTGTATCATACAGATGTCCATGGAAGCAATGTGGGGAACAAAAGATGAGGGAGCCAGCAAGTGGGAATAACAGTATGCCAGTGGTAAATCTTCTGGAGACAACAGGGGTACCAGGCTATCACCAGGATTTATACCCTATCTTAGTGGATGGAAAACAGTCCACTGCTAAGACAGACACAGCCTCTGACATAACCATTGTGAAGTCTGCAGTGGTTAAACAGGAGCAGTACTTGCTTGGGCAGTCCACTCCAATCAGAGCTATAGGAGGGACCCCATTTCAAATGCCCTTGGACAGGGTTCACCTTGACTAGGAGGATGGAAAAGGAAGCAAGCAAGTAGGTGGATTTGAGGATGTCTCTGCAGATGTCTTGATAGGGAATGATTTTGATAATGCAGTAACTTGTGTGCATGCAGTTACATGTAGTCAGACTTGGAGACAGGCATGTGGAGCTGGTAGCCTGGGAGAAACCCAGACAGACCTCACACCTGAAGCCAAGGCTGGTGAGGTGGATATTTCAGGGAGGGAGCTACTCTGTAGCAGTGAGCCTGAAGGTGAGCCACAGCTGCTGGTAGGTACTGATGTTCCCTTGGACAGAGTGACTGCAAGGGCAGAGATGGGTGGTAGTACCCAGGCTGACAGTGAGGTACCACTGTCAGAGGATACTAGACTTCTTGTAGAAGGGGAGCTAGGAAGGGTCACAAAGGTAGAGTTGAGACAAAGCTCAGCTTTCTGACCCTAGCTTGAGGGAGGTAGCTAGGAAAGCACCTGATCCACAAGGAAAAGGGGATTCTGTATACTGGAACAAAGGGTTACTGTAAAGAGAGTGAACCCCTGAGGGAGGGCTAGAGGGTAAGGTAATACAGCAGTTGGTAGTGCCTAGACCCTACCACCTGGCACTTCTAGTCATAGCCCACGGCATTCCTTTTGCAGGTCATATGGGCATAAAGCATACCAAGAGCCGTATTACACAGAACTTTTATTTGCCTGGGATTGCGAGATATGTAACAGGGTACTGCAGGACCTGTGAGCAGTGCCAAAAAGTAGGCAAGGCAGGAGACAAGGTCAAAACTCATTTGATGTCTTTGCCTGTGATGGAGGAGCCACTTCAGAGGGTAGCTATGAATATTGTTGGGCCTCTGATTACCCCAAGTTCTACAGGGAAGAAGTATACCACTGATTGTCACAGTAATAACAATGTACTAAGCACACAATCAGTAGTGAGGGACTTGGGCACCCAGGTTGATAGCAACCTGACTATTGACCACCACATTGCCTCCGTTGTACAGAAGGCTTTCTACATGGCCCACCTCATAAGTAAGCATATTTCATCCAGGAACAAGGAGGTTATAACATCCCTGTACTCCTTCCATATCAGACCCATTATCGAGTACAATAAACCCTTCGACATGTACCTTGCCAAGCACATGCAGCAGCTGGAGAGACCACAGAGGTTCTTGACCAGGAAAATTCTGGGTCTCAAACACCTATCGTATACAGATAGGCTAAAAGCCCTGTCCATCTACTCAGTCTCATACAGACTACTTGGAGGTGACCTGTGTCTGGCATACAAGGCCGTCTCAGACCCAGCCTTGATAGAGTTGCTGCATATCCGTAAGTCAAGCTCCACTCGTGAAACCCGCATGCAAGGCCTCAACCTGGTCTGTGACATTAATGGAACTTGTTGGCAAGATAGATTTGTGTCCCAAATACTCCCCCATCTGTGGAATAGACTCCCTCTCCATGTAAAGCAGAGTCCCTCACTAGCCCTCTTTAACTCATTCACTCCAAAGGAGCTCAGGAAGTTTACCCTGTAACTTCCAATGGGCAGAGCCCTAGCCTTTTCACAGAATCAAATTATTTTCACATTTAAAACAAATGCTCATATCTCTGGAGCTATAAGGATTATGAAAGAAGTATAAATGGCAAACTCTTCAGCACAAACTATTTTTTATAGTGGTAGTATCCTTTAATTCTAGATCTTAAACCAAATGTAATAAGTCACAGTAAACACAGTAACTATTACATTTGTAATATTTTGTAAAGAACTTACAATATCTCAGCAACCACTCAAGTTACACACATACTGTCAGCAGCATTTTATTCATAGGTTCACAGGTAGTACTATGCTATCTGCCCGAAGGCATTTATAAGCCTAGCCAGAATGTGTTGGCTTTTGCTGCCCCCTTAAATTAGTTCCCTGTGCCTCTATCCAGCAGAGCCACTGAAGTGATCCCCAGGGTAAACTTTCTGTTTCCTATCCACTCGTCAAAGTTTCTCTTGAAGAGTGTTAGCGAGGAGCTCTGCCTAATGTAGATTGGAATCTTGTTCCAAAGCATGGGAAGTCTCTGTGACAGGAATCTATCCCTCCAGCACGTCCTATTTATTGTTGTGGTGAGGTTTAGATCCCTAGAGCATGTGGCTTGAGGGGATAAGCTTTTCTTTAGGTGGAGCATGTCCATCAGTTCCGGGTTGGACATGGCCTTGTATGTCAGGCAGAGATCACCTCTGAGTAGGTGGTTTGCAACAGAGTACAGCTGGAGTTTCTTCAGTCGAGCTGCATAGGGCATCTGTTTGAGGCCAGTGATCCTCTTGGTAAGGTACTTCTGTGGTCTTTCCAGAAGTTGCAGGTGTCTTGTAAGATACATCCCAAATGGGGTGTTGTACTCTATGATGGGTCTGATGAGCGATGAGTAGAGGGGCACAATGACCACTTTAGATCTGGATGCGAACCCTTTTGTGATAAGGTGTGCCATGTAGAAGAATTTTCTAACCACTTTGGCAATGTGATTATCACAGGAGAGTTTACTATCTACTTGGGTCCCCAGATCCCTTATTACGTCTTTCGTATTTAGGGGACTACCACCTATGTGGTAGTTTGTGGGTACTTTGTTTTTTCCAAAGGGGATGACTATGCACTTTTTGGCATTTAGCTTGAGGCCATGATTTTGACACCAGGTGTCCGTCTCAATGAGACCCTTTTGGAGAATGTCTGTGTCAGCCGGAGAGTCAATTTTAGCCCCTAGTTTGCAGTCGTCTGTGAACGTGGTCGGCCATAGTCCTCCTGTGCTTGTCTGTACCTTTGAGAAGTATATGCCGAACAAGACGGGTCCTAGGACTGAGCCCTGGGGAATGCCACTTGTAACTAGTTTAGAGTCAGACCTAGCTCCCACAACTCTTACCATGTGGGTTCTGTCCGTGAGCCAGTTGGCAACCCATCTTCTGATGTAGGGGTTTATGTTCAGGCTGGTGAGCTTGTCTATACTACCAGAATGGAGAATGGTGTCAAAGGCCTTTGCAAGGTCTAGGTAGGCTGTGTGTACCACCTTTCCCTTGTCTATAGCCTTGGTAACTGTCTCAAAGAAGTCTACCAGGTTTTGGAGGCATGATCTGTCCTTAACAAAGCCGAACTGGGTAGAGTCCAGTGTTTGGAGGTTCTTAATGTCTCTATTAATGAGTTCCATGATGATGCGCTCCATAGCCTTGCAGACCAAGCTAGTCAGGCTTATAGGGCGATAGTTCCCAGGGTCTGTTGTGGCTCCACCTTTGTAGAGTGGAATAACCATTGCTGTGCGCCACTCTATGGGTACGTAACCTGTGGGGAGGCTGAGTTTGAACAGTGTGTTTAGGTGAGGGGTTAGTTTGTCTTTGAGCTCATGTAGTACACAACCTGGGACACTGTCCAGTCCCATTGGTGCTGTGTTTTTGGCTTTGGAGAGGGCTGTTTTTACCTGAGTGTCTCTGATTTCAGGAGCTCTACATTCTTCTGGAATGGTTATGGGCCCTTTTGGGGGGTGAAGTTTGCGCTTTCATATGAGGCTAAAGAGGTCTTTATGTGTTACTCGGTTGTTGAGATATTTTGAACAATGTGAAAATTATATCTATATAAATTAATATCATAAAAACAACAGTTAATATCTATTTACCTGCACTTGACAGAGGTCAAATATTAATGCAGTTGAGTTTGCTATTGTGTAAGCTTTAAGATAAAATATTTTAAAACCTTGTACAAAACATGGTTTTGGAATTATTGATACAAATATGAACAAGCAATATTTGACACCTAGAGGCGTCAGTAGGAGTTAACTGCAGATGCACCTGGAGGCATCACTCGGATGTAATGAGTTAAGTGGAACCTGGATGACTGGATGGGAAACAGAAAATACACCCCTCAGATCCCACCTGTGTCCTTGCTGGACAGGGGTAAAAGACGCCAACTTTGTGGGAACATGAGCCAAAATTCTTGGCTAGACTTATAAGGGCCTATAGACCAATAGACTAGTATCATCCTATAAACCTATGAACCTATCCCGGTGGTAGTAGATTATGCTACTAACTACCCTGAGGCAGTGGCTCTGACCTCCACTGAGGCAGAGAAGGTGGCAAATGCTTTTTTACAGATTTTCAGCAGGATAGGTTTCCCGAGAGAAATACTGACTGACAGAGGTGCCAATTTCATGTCGGACCTGCTGGCTTTTCTGTGGGAGTGCTGTGGGGCGAAGCACCTAAAGACCACCCCCTACCACCGCCAGACTAATGATCTTCTGAAGAGATTAAACTCTAAACTAATGACCATTCTTGGGCATTTGCAGACCAGTTTAAGAGAGAGGATGGGACAAATATTTGCCCCATCTGCTGTTTGCATACAGAAAGGTACCCCAGGAATACACAAGTTTTTCACCCTTTGAGTTTCTGTATGGGCATTTGGTGAGGGGGCCTTTATATTTGATTCATGATGAGTGAGAGGGTGAGTGTGAATTCCACAAGGAGTCTGTTGTAGCATATGTCCTAAACCTCAGGACGAGGCTGTGGGAGCTAATGGGCTTAGCACAGGAGAACATGGTAGGAGCCCACCAGCAGAAAATGGTCTGGTATGACAGGAATGCTCAAGCCAGACAGTATGTTGTGGGACAGCAGGTTATGGTGCTCATTCCTGTCAGACACAATAATCTGCAGGCAGCTTGAGAGGGGACCCTTCAAAGTATTAAGGAAGGTCGGTGATGTTAACTACATGGTAAACCTGCTAGGCAGGAGGCAATGGCACAAAATGCACCATGTTAACATTGAAGCCTTACCATGATAAGGAGGTCATTTGCAGTGGATGGCAGGAGTCTGAGGGTGAATCTGTTGACTGATCTCCTCAGTGAGGCTCCGAATGATACCTCATTGGGAGAGGTAGCAATACCCCAGCAGCTATCCCCTACCCAGGATCAAGAAATCTGGGCAGTGCTACATGAGCACACTCTACAGGTGCTTGTGTTGAAAATGTATTTCTAAAGTTGCTTGTGTTAACAAATGTACCAAAAGTGAGTCCTGCTGGACAGAAAAGAAATATATCTGTATATCAGACTGTACTGTAACTGTTAAAATGAATATATTTTACAGAGAATACTGGAAGAGTCCAGCTAACTTTGAAAAATAGTCTGAATTTAAATTACCTGGTTTAGGCCATAAGGATTCTATCTTACAGTTCTGATTGCAATCAGAGATAAAATGTTAGTGAAAACCAGGACTAGGAATCCTACTGTAGTGTCCTTGGTGGTGAATTATTTGCTACCGTGGAAGGGTGGATGTTTTGAAATGTTTTTATGGCTTCCAGATGCTATAACACATCTTAGCAAAGCTCTACATGTGTCTATGGTGCACACATGCTAAATTCTGGTTTAGTTTCTAATAAAGGGGGGTAGTGTGGGAACCAAAGTCAGATGACCAGATGTATGTGATGTCATTCTGTAATCCAGCACTGAAATAATGTTTTAATACTAGATGAGACAGAAATCTCAGAGCAGTCTGTTTGTGAAACATGACAAAGAAGGACCCCTCAGCCACTTCATCTTGCCTTGCTTTAGTAAGTAACCAGGGAATAGTAATTCTTTAGATCAGTCAGGAAAATATAGTGAGATTAGTTAAGTACTGTTTTTCTGTGACTGTATGAATCTATCCATCTGTATTATTTTTAATATTTCCTGTGTCTGAAACTCTGGTATTTATTGTAAAGAGATATTTAGTATTTTCATGTTCTTTTATTGTTTGTTATTAAATATATTTAAACTTTTCATTGTGACTGGTCTTTTGGAGAATATTTTAACCTTTGAGAGTACTTTTATTTATTTGGTGACATTGTGGCCACTCCTGGAAGCCTTGCTGCATTGGTCAAACACTACCATTTGTATCAGTATTAATTTCACTCAGTATAATTGGGTACCATTGTAAGAGTTTAGAGTAGCTGTCTTTGGAGTGTTCTGGTGACAGTACCTACCTTATAGTCTGGGCAGTGGGGGGCATAGCTGATAAATCCGTGCCAGCCTTTCCCAGGTGTGTGCTTGTGTGCGCGCATGTGTGCATGCATGTACGCGCGTGTGTGTGTGTGTGTGTGTGTGTGTGTGTGTGTGTGTGTGTGTGTGTGTGTGTATGTGTATGTGTGTGTGTGTGTGAAAATCAAATCTCAAAGTGTGTGTGTGTCAGTTACTTGGAGCAGGAACAAAGAGCACTGGTTTCACAGAGAGGGTGGTGGAAGACTTGGCATGGGACACTTGGCGGAGGATTCAACTCTACAACTGTGCCAGTGGTGAGTCTTAATGGGGGCCTGGAGAGAGAGAGAGAGAGAGAGAGAGAGGGAAAATCCAGCACCCAGACTGAGTGTTTTCCTAGTGTGCTCTTAAGGGAAACTGTGCTTGGTGTAGAAAGCTGCATCTGAAAATACTGTGTGCATCCATATTTGTTCCAAGTGAACACCTCTCACCAGTGTTCATAGTGAGGATTGAGACTCCTTGATTAGTGACCTAGAGGAGGGATGTCACAACAACCTTTACGCCAAACTAGCAAAGTAGCTCCTTAAAGAGATAAAGCACTTAATATGCAACCCAAAAGAGAAAATGTGATGTATGTGAGTGTTTATAAGAATTTTGGAAGTTCAAGTAGAAAGCATTAGGACTGGAGTATATGGATAAAAACATATTCCCAAATAACTTGGGAATCTGACCAAGCAGGCATGCACTGGAAAGAACTGGACAGGAAATTAAATTGGCATGTGAGCATTATTGTTATAACTGCCTGCATTTCATTTACTTCCAGAGGACAGACTGCTGGACACAGAAAACAGAGAGCAAGTAATGCAGCTAAATTAGAGTAAAAATGGAAAGGCTGACTTAGTGGGGATCATTTGTGTGCTGGACACGCACACTCTCTATAGTCTCTCTCTCTTTACTTGCTACAGCTCCTCTGCTGACCTCTATCATCCCCTGATGTGCACTACATATAAATATGTATGCAGTGTTACTACAAACAGTCATGAAGTGCATTTCTTGTATTGTTATAGCTTTGTTGCTTATTATATTGTAACTTATTCTCATGTATTCTTCTGCATTATTCTATAATCTGTAAATAGTCCCTGTTAACTGTTGTATTGCTCAACCCAGGCTAAGCCCACAAATGGTCATTTTCTTGATCAGTGTGCTCTAGCTTGGTAAACAAATTTTCATGGTGATCCAAACTGGTTGAGAAGGAAGCTCACCATTTATAGACTGACATTGGATTTGTTACATGATCTTGGATCTATCTTGGGCACCTCTATGGCTCAGATGTAAGATCTCTGCCTCAAAGTTCCAGGGTTCACTCCCTAACCTCCGGTCATTGTCTTTGTGGAGTTTGCATGTTTTTCCTGTGTCTGTATGGGTTTTCTCTTGATACTCAGGATTCCTCCTCTCCCAAATGCATTCTAGTTGACTGGCTACATTAAACTCTTTTTTGTTCTCAAAGTAGAAAATATATTTACTCTTGTATTTATGGCCAATATTATGGCTCAAAGTGGTCTTTACTTGGGCAAAAGTAATACATAAATGAATAAATTCCTCAAATATACAATAACATATCAATCCCAAAATAGCAAATCAGTTGTCTGAAAATTCCTCATTGAAATATAGAACAAATTCACTTGTCACTACCCTGCTACATGTTAGGATAACAATAAAGTAAATGACATAGATAATATGTTGTGAGTTCATGCACATTTTCAACACTTTACTTAATTTTGAAATACAGTTGGTTAATTTATTAAAGTGCTATCTACCTGCTTATCTATATGTTTATTTGTCTGTCTGTCTATTTGTGGTGGAACAATAAACTTCATGTATATCAAATTACCTTAATTCATAATATAGTAATGCAATATCTTTTTTTATTTTTTTCTGTTAAATACTTTCCTCAGACTGCTCACAGTACATTTGTTACATACTATGGCGTAGCAAATTAGGGGAGGAAGAGGAATGAAGGGGCTGTACCCACTTACCTGTCTCAGGAAGATGAGCAGGGGATGTATTGGGAGGTGTGAAACTACCAGGCTGCTGAGCGTGGTATCCAACTAGGATAACCAAAATAACAAAGACCAAATCCACCAAAATTCCACCACCAGGAATGAAAAATGCAGAACAAGAAGAGCTTCCAGTAGTTTAATAAAACACATCAAAATTGACAAGATTGAGCACTTTCGTATACAAAATATACATCAGAATCTCAGATTTTTTTATACGAAAGCACTCAATCTTGTCAATTTTGCTGTGTTTTATTAAACTACTGGAAGCTCTTCTTGGCCTGCATTTTTCATTCCTGGACTATCTTGCTGGTGGTATCAAACTAACTTAATGTAAGCCTCTATGTTGCCCACTAAATTGCAAAGTGCATATCCAAAAGATCCCAAGTTGTGAAAGTAACTGGTACCCCATCTGAATGTAAAATTGTAAGTAGTGGAGTACCACAGGAATCAATTCTGGACTAACTTCTGTTTTGTATTTACTTTAGACATCCAAGACAATATCTTAGAAGTGTGATTGGCCATGTTTGCTGATGACTGCAAGTTGGACACTTATCTCTTCATCCAGTGATACTAAGCAGCTCCAGCAAAGGCTAGAATATGCACATAGCCGTGTACCAAAAATGATCTCATGCTAAATGCAAAAAAGTGCATTATAGTGGTGTTCTACAAAAAATGCTGTTCCCATCTTTATATGTTTTAAATGATACTACTGTCCATACAGATAAGGTCATAATAGACCTGGCTGCTTATGTGGACAACTTTCTTCCTCTTTCATTCTACTATTGTGTTTCCGCCATAGACAGGAAATCCTTCTATCTGGCTACATTAATTTTCAAGGGAATATATCTATATCTATATCTATATACATATTCAAGACCCAAAGAAGTTACTCTTCTGCTGTACTCTTACCTTATTAGACCCATTGCAAAACCAAGCATATTGTTCAACAGGAAAGGCCCCAGAGATTTTTAACCAACAAAATTCAAGGCCTTAACATTTTCAGCTACCCTGACAGATGAGCAAGACTTTCTTTACATCCTATAGGCTGCTCCAAGGTGACCTACATCTTGTTTTTTCAGACATGAAATACCCAGTACTATTTAATCTCCTATGTCTTAGCAAAACCAGTGGGTCTAGAAAGACCTGGACTAGGGACCTAAATCTGCACCAGTAAATAAGACTAACTCAACATATTCCTAACCTCTGGAATAAATCACCACTACAGGTCAAACAAAGTACTACTTTGGCTACCTTTAAGACTAGTCTTGATGGCTGGATGGGTAGGCACAATTTACACCAGGGTTATCATGTACTGTCATGCTTCATCTGGAAGGTGAACACTATTAAGTGCTAAAACATGATGGAGACAACTTTTAATTGCGTATATTTAAAGGTGTATATGGCAAGGTATGTTATGGTCCCCATGCTCACTTGCCTCACATTGTTTCTATGTGCTTTTGTTTCTAAATGGAGGGGGAGCAGTGGACAGCACTTACATTGTGGTGAGTTTAAAACAAAGACAAAGAAACAAACACACATACACATGCACACATATTTTTTGTAATAATAAATTACTATGTATACTACTTTTACACATGCCACCGTGGTTATCAGGGAGTAGGAAAATTTCTGCTATTGCATCTTTGTTGTTGAAAAATAAATACCTGACTGTGTATAGTAATTCCAGCATATACAGTCATTCATGCCAATTGCCCCTACTACAGTTCTCTATTTCTTTTATGGGGGAGTGGATGAAATAGGGAAGAGACTGTTACCTGGCAGTGGGGTGAAATAGGGAAGAGACTACTACCTAACTACTTTACTGATATAAACAAATTTACATACATTACTATAATCAATGTTTCTTACATCTGGGAAGCCAGTCATGCCCTCTCTCTCCCTACAGTAATTCTGGTTATTGGGGATAAGGAGCAACCTTTAACCATTGCTGCGACCAAGCTAATGTAATTGTCAGGGAAGGAGTATCTGCTTTCTTAATCTTATTAGCTTTTTTTCAAAAAAGTCATCAAAGCCCTACATGCCGACTTCCCATTTACCAATGCTTCTCAACTTTGTAACAAGCTTCCCCTACATAGTAGAAAGTATAAAACCATAGCAACATTCCAAACTTCAATTCAATAACTGAATGAGAGCCCATAAATTTATCACAAGAGTCACCAGCTATAGATCTCTGACTATGCAAAACTAAACATTATCACATCTCTGTCCTCCCTATTCCTTTTCTGCTTCTCATTTCTTCCATTTATCCAGCTCCTCCCTATTTTTCTTATATCTAGTATATCCAAGCAGAAAAACATTTTGTCTATATTTTCAACATTAATGCTAGAGAAGGTCAGAAGGAGTTGCATTGTGTCTTTGTAGACTTGGAGAAAGCATATGACAGGGTGCCTACAGAAGAGTTGTGGTACTGTATGAGGAAGTCGGGAGTGGCAGAGAAGTATGTAAGAGTGGTACAGGATATGTACAAGGGTAGTGTGACAGTGGTGAGGACTGCAGTGGGAGTGACAGATTCGTTTAAGGTGGAGGTGGGATTACATCAAGGATCAGCTCTGAGTCCTTTCTTATTTGCAGTGGTGATGGACAGGTTGACAGATGAGATCAGACAGGAGGCCCTGTGGACTATGATGTTTGCAGATGACATTGTGATCTGTAGTGAGAGTAGGAATCAGGTTGAGGAGACTCTGGAGAGGTGGAGATATGCTCTAGAGAGCAGAGGAATGAAGGTCAGCAGGGCTAAGACAGAATATATGTGTGTAAATAAGAGGGATGGTAGAGGAATGGTGAGGATGCAGGGAGTAGAGTTGGTAAAGGTGGATGAGTTTAAGTACTTGGGATCAACAGTTCAGAGTAATGGTGAATGTGGAAGAGAGGTGAAGAAGAGAGTACAGGCAGGGTGGAATGGGTGGAGGAGAGTGTCAGGAGTGATTTGTGACAGACGGGTACCAGTAAGAGTGAAAGGGAAGGTCTACAAGACAGTAATGAGACCAGCTATGTTATATGGGTTGGAGACAGTGGCATTGACAAAAAGGCAGGAGTCAGAGCTGGATGTGGCAGAGTTAAAGATGTTAAGATTTGCACTCAGTGTGACTAGGATGGATAGGATTAGGAATCAGTATATTAGAGGGTCAGCTCATGTTGGACAGTTTGGAGGCAAAGCAAGAGAGACGAGATTGCATTGGTTTAGACATGTGCTGAGGAGGGATGATGGGTATATTGGGAAAAAGATGCTAAGGATGGCGCTGCCAGGTAAGAGGGAAAGAGGAACGCCTAAGATAAGGTTTATGGACGTGGTGAGAGAGGACATGCAGGCAGTTGGTGTGACAGAGCAAGATGCAGAGGATAGGAAGAAATGGAAAGAGATGATCAGCTGTGGCGACCCCTAACGGGAAAAGCCGAAAGATGATGATGAATGCTACCTCCTAATTGTTGTGAACTGTTAGCTCACCTTTAAACATTCTTCTTCTAGGGCATTGTTGACTAAGCATATAGTGAGCCCACAGGTACTTCTTGCATTTGGTCAGTTAAACATTTATGATGTCCCCAGTGCAACTGTGGATGCTTGAGGGGGCTCACCTTTGTCTGTTGTAGCAGAAAGCAAGACGGCTAATTATGATATTTAGTGGTGTATGGCCAATTATTTAATATTGTCATTTAAAATAGCACCACTCCTTCCAGTTATTCCCCACCCATTTAGTTGCTTCCTGCAGCTCCACTGTGCACTGATGTCACCAGGTGCCATTTGTTATGCTATCTAAATGTATACATGTATGTATGTATGTATGTATGCATGGATTTATTTATTGGTTTAAATTTGCTGATCAGGGGAGAATACTGACCACAATGGACCAATTCTGGAGGTAAAGACGTGATAAAAAAGATTTGAAAAAGGCACACTAAACATGATGCACCTTCTGCATATCCCATGTATACACATATCTCTCAACCTCTTAACTCAAGAAATAGGGAAAAAGACAAAAGATAACAAAACATAGCAACAAAGGCCCAAAATCAGGACATGTTTTAAATATTGCTATTATATACTTAAGTTTGACTATGAGCTGTTAACAAACTGCTTCCCATGGTCCAGGCACGGCCGGCCTTAGGCATAGGCGAACTAGGCGACTGCCTAGGGCGCTATACAGGCTGGCCTAGTAAAGGGAGCAGTTTGTGTTCATTTATTTATTTATTTTAAATAATTTACTTTTCTTATTATGTGAACGCATAATACGAAAGTACATTAATTAAAATGAATAAATAAACCATAGGGCACTGCATGCCGGATGACGGGGAGTGGCGAGTGCCCTCCCACTTTTATACATACAGCATGGCCAGGAGGCTTAAAAAAAAAAAAAAAAAAAAAAATCTCGTTCCACCCAGTACCTTTAAGAAGTACATGCGCGTCATACGCAAGCACACCGACACACAACACTGATGTAAAGACGTTCTATGGTGGCCCGCAAAAATTAAACAAGCACTTTAAGAGAGGGATTAATTCCGTGTGTATGTGTGTGGGCATTTTGTTTAAAAAGAAGGTAAGTGTATTTGTGTATGTGTTTGTGTAGTTTAAACTGGGTTTCTGTATGTGACAGAAAGTATGTGTGTATGAATGTGTATGGAATTTGCAAGCACTGGTGTGGGAATCTTCTATTTTTTCCTGGTATATTTTTTGTAAATATTTGATGGTGTTGGAAGGAGATTTGTTTTAAAATGCATATTGGTTATTTTGAGTGTTTCTTCATGTTTAATAAGTTTATTGATCGCGGGTAAAAGTAAATTTTTTTAAGGCATATGTAGGCCTTGGTTTCTACAAAGCAAGGAAGATAGTATGATCTTTATTATTATCCTTTTGTACATGTAATTTATTTCTCTTGGAAAAGCAGATGCTTAGATGTGCAAGTATGCACGATAACTGAATTTTATACTTGCACGCACGTTTGCAGTATTAACACTCCCCTTTCCGTTCCAGAGAGCAGGCAGTAGTGTTTACATGTGTGTTCCTATGGCATTTTTTTTCTTGATACTGCCGTGATTAGCTTTATGTTATTGAATGTGGGCATTTACTTGAAATATGTGCACACTGCATTGGTAGTATAAGGAGATGAATTCTAACAAGAGAGTATGTAAATAGGATATCAGATGTGCTGTGTTTCGATTGAGGAATAGTTTGCCTTCTCTAGCTATCTATGGCTTTTGGGGTAGCAGTGCATATTATTATTTTAATTACAGGGTTCCGTGATTAGTTGTAGGATATGTGTCTGTGTTGAGTGCATTTTGTGAACTGATTGTATGCTCTCTCGGGACATAAAATATAAAGATTTCACTGCACTGCAAAACAATTGCGCTGTATCAGAACAAAACACACACAAAGTCGTATCATCTGAGTGTGTTATCCTAGATCAGGCATTTTTTTGAATGGTGCCACAGTCAGACACCTTTATGGATGTGTGCAGTAGGATCACTGTTTAATAATTTTTACAATTGGTTATCCTTTTTGTGAACCGTAGTAACTCATTGTCTAATTTAATTTATGTCTTAATGTTTTGGCACTTTTCAGTATTTTTGTGTGAGAACTGGATCTTGACATTGCTTTGTCTGCATTGTATTTTTTTTCTCTTCTTTTTGTACCACCTGTTGCAACTACAAGAAAGACACAGTCAAGCTGGAGTCTAAACTGAGTAATACTTTATATTTTTTGTAGTGGAGGTCCATGGGATATGTGCAAGTTACCTCTTAAGGAGACACTAGTGTTTCAACTAAAAGTATATAAGTATGTTCGGGCCAATAAATCAAAACTTCCCACTGACAGGTTGCAAAGCATTGACTTTTAAGCTCTGTGTTTGTAATAAAGTGTAGTCAGACAATTTAATGCCCTGACCAGGTCAGAATCCTGGCATGTCTACAGCTAATGGGGCTTGGTTTTATTTGCTTGAATGTACTCAAACTGACTTAATTCAATGGGCATTCACTGGTCATGTACTAAAACACTTATATGTCCTTAAGAGGCCATTTGCAAATGTCTCATGGGCCTCCACTATAGCACAGGTTTAAGGTATAGTGAAGACTAGCTTGGCTAGGTTATTTGTGACTGTTTTTGGGTGAATGATGGTTAAAATTATGCACAAGTATGTCACAACCACCTTGATAATTAATATTGGTAAATTTACAAGATGGGCAGCCCACTAACGTTCATCCTTCTGTAACCCATAGCGGTGTATTATCCTTTCAAAAGGTGTCATTTGCACATAGGTTTACTGCCCTGCATCCGTTACGTATGAAGAAAAGTGGCACAGCATGTTACCTCCCTGGACTACATGAAGAGAGACATGGAAGAGCTTTCCAATCTTGTAGCCCAGGCAGGTATGACCCTAACCCTGAGTAGCATCCTGCCATCACCCAGAATTATACCACAGTACAAGGACAAAATGATTGACTTCAATATTTGGCTAAGCTTCTGGTGTCACTCTAAGGGGATCCAGTATCTGTCTGCCTAGGATGACATGATTGACAGACCACAATGCTTTGTCAGAGATGGTCTGCACCTGTCGCCCTTGGGATTCCGGATACTGGCTCTTGCCACCCGTATAGTGCCTTTTTTAGTCAAGGTTCAAATGACAAATTTACCACCGTAACAGGTACAAGCAAGCAAAATCTGAGGGTAATACTACTCAATGCTAGAAGTCCAAACCTCAAAATGCACTCACTCGAGGTACTCCTTAAAATGGAGAACATCGACATCTGTGCAGTGACTGCTTCAAGGCTCCAGAGAGCACCCCTGCATTACCAGGCTATAATTCATACCACAACATTCAGCCACCTAACCTGGAATGAAACACTAAAGGTGGAGGCATGTCCATATTCATTTAGGATATCCACACCTCCAGGCTAGTTGCTCAGCATAAGGCATCCGAGATTATCCAAGTGCAACTAAGTCTAGGCAAGACCGCAATCCAAACTGTAGCTTGCTACAGATCTCCCACACCTTGCCCCAGGATTCCCACTCCTCATTTCTTGATACACTGGAAAATATTAGGGTACAACTTAACACCCTAATAATGGGCGATTTTAACTACCCCACCATTAACTGGGAAAACTACTCATGTACCAACTCTTTTGCTCAACGTTTTCTGGAATTCATAAATTCCAATGCCTTCGATCAACTTATCCACACCCCCACCAGGGGCAGCAATATCCTAGACCTGATCATCGGACCACAAGCTAATCACCCTAGACATCCACATCCCACCCCCCCACCCCCCATTAGGGAAACCACCATAAAAAATTTCTCCAAAGCCAACTTCACTCTTCTTAAGACAAGTGGCAAACTTCACGACACCCATGCTGACGGACAATAGAGGTACAAGTGCTCAATCCTACACAAATGCACTTTATAAGCACTTACATGAGCGCATGGATCATGCGATCCCTAACAGAACCAAGATGCTGTCCTCCAAAAAATCGAAGTGAATCTGGTGGTCCCCTGCCATAAACAAATTCTACAACAGAAGAAAGAAACTGCTGCAAAAGAGAGTAAAATCCCATGATTGGATGAACTCCCTGGTCAGCCTCAGTAAGAAGCTGAGATCCCTCATAAAATCCTCCAAAGCTAGTTACGAAAACAAAATCGTCACTGTTTCTAAAGACAACCACAAAGCATTCTATAGTTATGTCAATAATCTCAATGGTAACACTCAGATCTGCTCTGAGTTACAGTGCAATGGCACTAAATATACAGAAACGACTGATTGCCAACATCCTGGGAGATAGGTTCAGTGCTAACTTTACCCCCTAAAGGGCTGCAGTTTAACTACATTACAAGGTATCTTGTTCTTCCTATGCATTTAAATAATTTAAGAAAATGACTGGAGTGGCTTTCCTGGGGAATGACCCAGTGGGTGTGGCTCAAATAGGGGTGTTTCATGAGTGTGGTGTGGGTGGGGCTTAAGGGGCGCAGGAGCATTACTTCGCCTAGGGCACCATTTCGGCTAAGGCCGGCCCTGGGTCCAGGGGTTAATTCCCTCAGCCACTATTTGTCTGTTTGCCTCTGAGTAACTCACCTAACCAGACAGTACTGCCTGGCTGAGTCTGAAAAACATCCAGGTGAATCAGTGCAATATCCTGACTAACAAACAGAAAGTTAACAGAATATGAGGTTTTACATTACTGTGCATTTTCAGAAGGATCATGTGAAGTCTGAAAATCAAATGTCTGTCATTATTTAGTGGCTGCTTTATGGATTTGCCAAAAACCCACACATTTTACAAGGAACAGATCAAAATATAGTCAAAACCATGGAACACTAAGAGCTATATGATTGCAGTATTCACAATCTAGTTGTTTATAATGGCTGTCAGAGGTGTTCTACAGGAAAATGTCACGAGACAAAAATGCTACGTATTCATGTTTGGTACTACAGTAAACAACTCTTTAACAATGACACCACTGACTCTGGGTCTTTTTTAATTTTTGGACTTGATGGTCTCTCTTCATAATGGACTCCTTAAAGCATTAACACTAACAGTGAATAATAACACTGACATTCAGTGTAGATTTAAAGGAGCCCTCATTCTAGTTATTTTAATGAATCCCTGGCTTATGTCCAAAAAACACAGAAAATAATATGTATTATAGTCCTTTAAAAGCACTACTTTAAAACTATATACACACACACACACACACACACACACACACACACACACACACACACACACACACACACACACACACACACACACACAAATAAGAAATAAATAAAAACATATTCTGTATCCTAATGCATTAAGGGAAGTCTGCCAAACTCATTTTACCGTTTCTGGTTACTGCAAATAAAAACCCTGGCAACTGACTGCTTTTCTCAGCATATTCCTTCTCATTCTTTGCTTGCAAATCTCTAACGCATTTCTAATATTTATTTATTTGTTTACTTGTTTCTTTATACTCATTTAACAAATGAAAATAAACAAACAAGTGAACGGGTCTAAAGACCCTTATCAACAACAACCACAAAGCACAAAACTCACTGTACAACTGGATGGTGAAACAACAGAAAATGCAAAGGTTTGTCTCCAGCACAGCCAATATACAAAGACTAATATCAATACAAATATGAAGACTGAGATCCTTTTTTCTTTATAGTAGTGCACCATTATCTACCGTTTTCCTCACATTTCATTCTACTGACCTCTTGGCTATCACTCCAACCCACTTCCCCTTTTCTTTGCTTTCCTAATGTATATATGACTATTCTCTAAAATTACTTATACACTCTGTCTCTTTACTATGACTGTACCAGTTCTTTTTAAATTTTTGTTTATCTTTACGGGTCTATATTACATCTTCAGCGAAAACCAGCCACCGAAATTCAGTTCACCGAACTGTGGAAATTTTCCCACAGTTCGCAAACACTTGGTCATCACCTGAACTTTGCCCTTTTCCCCACTGTAGTGCGATCTCAGAGTTGGTATATATAATTTTTTTTGGGGGGGGGAGGGGCTAAGGCGGATTTGATTTAGTCAGTTGTGTGTTCTGGACAGGTGGTGAGCCAAGTGTTTGCGAACCGTGAGAAAAATTCTGCAATTCACTGAAGTGAATTTCAGCGGCTGGTGTTCGATGAAGACAAATTCGATGAATAAGTCTTTCACGGAATTAATATAGACCCTATCTTTACTATTGTGCAGTATGACCTGTTGTTTTGCATTTACTACTTAAGATATGTATTTTATGAATCTACCATTAGTGTAGCTACTATTATTACTATGATTATGGGTGGTATTCATAGCCATTACACTTAAATGCATTAGGAATATAGGCAGACCATGCAAAAGCAGAGCTCAAGCACAATTCAGACACTCAAGTTGCACCGAGTCATTAAGAACATGATAGACAAACAGTTATGTATACAGAGGAATAATGAGATGCAAATGAGGAAACTGTGAAATATCTGTAACTTTTTTATGTGAATGAGTGTCTCTTCTTTCATTCTGTGATTCACAGTTACTTTTTCTTTTTTTTTTTGGTCCCCCTTAGGACATCATTACACCAGCCTGTTCCCTCAGTGACCCATGTCCACACCAGGTTTACCAGCTTGTCTCCAACCTGCTGGGCTTACTCTAAAATTGTTGGGACAGGTTGTGGATCCTACGGGCATCCTGGGGTCTCAGCCATCTCCACTGCCATACTTGGGGATTTTTATTAAATGTTCAACCCACTCCCTGCCCTGCTCCCATGCTCATCAATCTCATTCAAGGACAACTCCCTTCACTGAACCATGCTTCTCCTAAGTGTGTGTCATTGACAAATGTCTTCACACCCAGGATGGGCACGTCCATCCCTCCCTGCTGCTCTGTCAGCCACGAGCCACTAATCAAATTCAGATGAACTGGGACATAGTTAAATTCATAGTTGCTTTCTGATGCATAGCTGCACCATATGTTATAAAAAGTGAATCCATATATTTTTGCTTCAAGCCTGGCTATTTCCCACTTTTAATTTCTTGTTTCAATATAGATGGAACCCTTTGTGTGAAGCATCTGTCACTGGCTCAAAAGAAAAAGATACAGGCAAAGGATAACTCACCGTAACTTTGCTGGACAGGAGTTATTGAACAAGCTTATAGTGAGCAGTGATATAATAAGGACTTTAGTGAGCTTGTAAGGCCCACAAATGAGAACTGTGGGGAATGTGTGGCCTTCCTATACCTTTGGGTACCAAACTATGTATAGTCTTCACTATACTTGCCACTGGGACCTTTATGGGACAAACTGGGGACATGTTGAATATCTCACTGGTTTCTGCCTTGAGGATACTGTAGCATTTCCTCAATATACTCTTGGCATGTGGATGAGCATATCTATTTTCCAGTGTCACCACAGGATTGAGCCAGTACCATGTATGCCATTTACGGAATGGCATGCTTTCTTGCAATGTTTATTGCAACAGATTGCAGCTATTTTGCCATAAGGGCCTTACCTGAACTACAGGGGGAGTGGTACTGAAACATGAAGGGCTACTATTCTGTCAGGTAGTGTGTGATTCATGGGTATGCATCCCCAACATGTCAGTCCAGCATCCCAGTAGTGTCCATGATTCTCACATCTGTAACAAGTTCACAGTACTACCTCTTCCTGCATGGTATGATTCCTGTTGGTAACTGCAGACTATTCTAATGGTGTTAACTGTAGTTACTTCTGCAGCTATACAGTGGCATAGGTAGTGCTAAGTAATTATACATTATTTTATGTGTCCCCTCACTGTTTTACTTTCCATGTGACACTGGCTAACCACTCAAACCTTGGCTAATAACACCAGTCTGCAACCCATGTGACACTATCAATGAATGCATTAACACTGCCCTGTCCCAGACATGGATACTCACTAAGTGAGTGTTTGACCCACTCAAAGCTCATTTCTGTTGCCTGGACAAGTTGGAGGGGGTCCTTCATGAACCTGTTACTACGTGCAGAATGTTTACAGCCTACTCTATTCTGCATAACATGATCATGTGTTAGTCTGGTGGGCAACTGCCACAGCCAGTCACAGATAGTGGCAGTGAAGCTCTCTTTAGTGTTTGTCCCACTAGTGACAATAGTGACTGTGGCCAGCTAACAGCAGTAGCATGGCAATCCCCTCCAGCAGAGTTGTACACAGTGCACTGCTACTGAGGTGAATAGGCGGTATCTACTAATTATTTACTTATTTGTATTTAGTTACTTGGAAAGTCCAAATGAGTCATCCAAGATCCCTTTTCAGTGGAGACCTGGGAAGCAAAGCTCCAAAAACATATTTGGTGAAAGAAAAATGTACAAAGAGATCAAAGCAGACAATTGGTGAGTACAAATGATATCTGAAGTGTAGTGATTATGGATTCAGTATAGACTAGAAGGTAATATATAACAGTTGTATCAGTATACGTAAGAGTTAGCATCAGCTGAAGATAAAATACATCTATTTAAATAGGGTAGCAATGCAATAACAGAAAAAGGCAATCTAAAACAAATTTGTGTGAGCAGCTGCAGCAATAATCCTAAAATTAATATTAGGTGAGAAAAGTATATCCACTATAAATAGTTTGACATTAGTGATCATATAGGGAAAGGTTAGATGAAGCAATATCAGCACACGTTTGTTTGTTGGGGATGAAAATGTGTATCAATTGTAATACAAAGTCCACTAATAGAAGTGTATTAAGCAGTAAGGCATAAGGAAAGACCGGGTTAAGCAGTTGGCATTATAGATGAATTGCAAACGTAATTAAACTAGAAGTGATTTTAATAGGAGTGTGACAAATAACAGATGTCAAGGAAGGAAAAGTAAAAAACGGGGTATAGCAGTGAAGAAGTTGTTAGGGTACGCCAGTTGTGGAAGAGTGGGAACAGGAGGACAAGAAGAGAACAAGATCAAGAGTTAATGGCAACAGATCCAGAGTTACTGAGATGTGCAGAGATCTAAAGGACTGAGTGAAACAGTGGGTGAGGGGGGATTGCATTGCTAGTTTGCGTGATCAGTAGTTACAAAAATGAAGAGGGTCAGGGAGAGGGTCAGGGTTCTCATTAACAACCGTGAAAAGAAAAAAAAAAATCTGCATTTACTGATGAGAAAATTCCAGAACTTTGACAGAAGGAATGGGGGGGGGGGTTCAACTGATTAAATGATAGAGAGAAGGAGATGGAGAAAGGCAGCAACATAAAAAAGTCTGGTCCACAACTGTGCGCCCCGACATACACTATGTGACACTGCAGAGTTACAAATGTAATACCTGATGCCAGCAGTGTTACTTGTGGGTCCTGCTGAGTGCTGCATATTCAACTGAAACTGTACATCAGAAATTTCTGCATGCATCATACAGAGACATATTAGTTACACGGTATTATTTGTCATCATTTGCACAGTGTTCAGTGGTAAGTGGCACAAGCACTAGTTATTCACTGTAAAGGAGAAGGTGCTACAAAACAAGTTTAGGGCTAAACGCTCAGTTTTTTTTTTTGCTGCTGTTTCTTTCTTTCCTTTCAGGTACAAGGAATAACAGCATTTGCCCTCTGAAGTGCATGACATGGGAATGCCCACATCCCATGTTTGCAAACTGATTTCATGATGAGGATGTTCTCTATTACTGATGTTCAAAATGTAACTTATATTTGGAGGGTATCATACACAACGCCCCCCAAAGACAGTATTGGCGATGGTTCCAGTGATCTTGAGCAACTGCTAGTATGTGAGCTTAATGCTAAGTTACTCAAATGACAGCATCTACTAGATACAGGGAACCTCCTAACATTCACCTAACAGAGCAGTGAGAACTATACCTTGACTGAGAGGTTCTACCATGTGCTGAGGAAGTCTAATGAAGCTTGACTGTCTTCCTCTTCTTTGGGGAACCAACATAAATGTCTGCAGCACTTTCTTAGACTACACGTAGTATTTGGTTTAGTCATCCATCACACATGTAGACACTCCCTCGTCCACATCCAGCTCCAGCTGTGTCTGCACTGTATCTCTGGAAAGTCCTTACTAGTATGCATGTGTGCAACCATACTGCACATGAGGATCATTATGACATTATCCCTGGCCTGCACCATTCCCATGTGCTGGCGAACTTCCTGACTTATATCCTGTAGCACTCTAACAATTTCTGGGCCTGAGCTATGTCATGGTACACCTGCTGATGGACTGACAAGAACTTACATGCCTCTAGATCTAACTGTGAAGATGTCTTTTCCTGGCACCTCTGTATATATAGTGGATATAAAAAGTGTACACATCCCTGTTAAAATGCCATGTTTTTGTGATATAAAAAATGAGACCACAATAAATAATTTCCAAACTTTTCCCACCTTTAGTGTGACCTATAACCTGTACAATTCAATTGAAAAACAAACAAACCTGTTAGGGGAAAAATATAAACAATAAAAAACATATAATAATCTGGTTGCATAAGTGTGCACACCTTTAAACTAATACTTTGTTGAAGCACCTTTTGATTTAATTACAACATTCAGTCTTCTTGGGTAGGAGTCTATCAGCAATGCCACATCCTGACTTGGCAATATTTGCCCTCTCTTTCTTGAAAAAGAACTCCAAATTTGTCAGATTGCAAGGGCATCTCTTGTGCACAGCCCTCTTCAGGTCACCCTACAGATTTTCTATTGGATTTAGGTCTGGGCTCTGTCTGGGCCATGCCAAAACTTTAATTTTCTTCTGGTGAAGCCATTCTTTTGTTGATTTGGATATATGCTTGGGGTCATTGTCTTGCTGAAAGGTGAAATTCCTCTTTATCTTCAGCTTTTTAGGAGACGCCTGAAGGTTTTGAGCCAAACATGACTGGTATTTGGAACAGTTCATAATTCTCTCCACCTTGACTAAAACCCCAGTTCCAGCTGAAGAAAAACAACCCCAAAACATGATACTGCCCCCACCAAGCTTCACAGTGGGGATGGTGTTCTTTTGTTGATGCAAAGTGTTGTTTTTGTGCCAAACGTACATTTTGGAATTATGGCCAGAAAGTTCAATCTTGGTCTCATCAGACCATAATACATTTTCCCACATGCTTTTGGGAGACGATGTATTGTCTTGCAAATTTTAGTCGGACCTGAATGTTTTTCTGTGTAAGAAAAGGCTTCCGTCTTGCAACCCTACCCCACAGTCCAGACATATGGAGAATACAGGAGATTGTTGTCACATGTAGCACACAACCAGTACATGCCAGAAATTCCTGCAGCTCATTCAGTGTTGCTGTAGGTCTCCTGGCAGCCTCCCTGACCAATTTTCGTCTTGTATTTTCATCAATTATGGAGGGAAGTCCAGTTCTTTGCAACGTCACTGTTGTCCCATATTTTCTCCATTTTTTGATGACTGTCTTCACTGTGTTCCATGGTATATCCAATGATGTGGATATTTTTTGTACCCTTCTCCTGACTGATACCTTTCAACAATGGGATCCCTTTAATGCTTTGCAAGCTCTCGGCGAACTATGGCTTTTACTGTAGCAGGCAACTGAGTAAATGTCAGGAAAATCCTACTAGGACAGCTGAACTTTATTTGGGGATAATCAGAGTCTCTTTAATTGATGGCAGGTGTGTACCCAAGAAGACTGAATGGTGTAATTAAAGCAAAAGGTGCTTCAGCAAAGTATTAATTTAAGGGTGTGCACACTTATGCAACCAGCTTATTGTACATTTCTTATTTTTTATATTTTTTCCCCTAACAGATTTGTTCATTTTTCAAATGAATTGTACCGGTTATAGGTCACATTAAAGGTGGGGAAAGTTTTGAAATGATTTATTGTGGTCTCATTTTTTTATATCACAAAAACCTGGCATTTTAACAGGGGTGTGTACACTTTTTATATCCAGTGTAGATATGATAGTGGGTACTGCTACCTCCAAAAAGGTTGTCTCTTCATCAAGGAGTTCAGGCTGTGCACAAGAAACAGGTGATCCCCCCTTGCTGCAATATAATTTCTTCATTATGCTAAGTATGTATGAGCCTGTGTCACTGCCTATTGAATTATCCACCAACTGTGGGGCAGGGAGCCATTACAGTACACTTTGCAACTGTGTGGCACTGTCCTGAGGCTGTATTATGAAAATAAGAGTAAAGGCATCATCGTTGACAACCATACTGCTTTCAACATCAGTTTGCTGTTGTGGGGCAGAGCATGTGACAGTTTCTGCTGTTGATCCTGTAAAGAAATATGTAATGATGTGGCTAATGTGGTCTGTGACAGGTATATGACTTTGTGTTAAGGGTATGAAGACAGCACTTACCATGCAGTGTCTGATGCTGATGAAGTACCAGATGAGGAAACATTTAGGAGTTATATATACACAAATATCATGGCATGTCTTCTTTTTTCGGCTTTTCCCGGTTAGGGGTTGCCACAGCGAATCACCTGTCCACTCATGATTGCCAGTGGAGTTTTACAGTGTAGAGTTGCCAGCCCGGCGCCCAACCTTCCACAGAAGGCACACACACGCACGCACTCACACCTAGGGCCAATTTAGAGTGTCCAATCCACCTACAGCATGTCTTTGGGATGTGGGAGGAAACCGGAGCACCCGGAGGAAACCCATGTGGCCACAGGGAGGACATGCAGACTCCGCACAGAAGGCACCCCAGCTGAGGATCGAACCGGCAAACCTCTTGCTGTGAGGTGGCAATGCTAACCGCTGCACCACCGCGGCCGCCCTCATGTCTACCTAGCCTGAAATTAGTAATATCAGCCAAACACTAGCCTTCTGCCCTGATTATATGCAGATGCTGGTGTCAACATCACCTTGAATGATTCCTGCACTATTCTCTTCTGCACAAAATTCATCAACCCTTATAGAGAGAAAGTACTGCTCCATCCTCCATCCAGTGTTAAAGGCTGTACAATGGAAAGCCCACTACCAGTGCTGCAACATGCAATTGCAATCTGATTAGCCTTTGGTCTGGCATGTCCCACCATTTCACTAGCTCTTCTTCTACACTGTGCCAAGGTGTGGTTCCTTCCCTCTATAGCATTTATGTCTGCCAGGCTTACTACATGCTTTAATTTGCTCTGCCTGTTTTGGCCCTCATTTTCCAAAAAGAGTTTTTCATGCATTCTAACTGTACAGATGAAGGATGTGTTTTTCTTTAGGACTGAAGTTTGTCTGTCTTGTGCTTTGCTGCAACAACACTTATTAACCTGAAAATATAGGTTTGCAAATAATTACACATTCCTACGCTATGTAACTGCAATCAGTTCTGATGCACACATTTCATTCAGGAATTGAAACTGAAAAATAAAGTGAAGCATTACTTAAGTTTTTTTTTGGTTTTCCTTCCCTTTCTATTGTTTTCTGTGTTAAACATATATCACCTCTATTATTTATAAGACTGTGCAAAGCAAAATGCAGCCCGTGAGGCCTTGCTGGAAGAGTGAAGACAACTGATTGCTGAATAATTTCCCATGTATTTAATCCTTCAGTTACAGTTAGGTAGTAGCTTTCAGCTTGGTCCTCAGCATTATCTTTACCAGGCAAAACTTTCTGCGGTAACCACATGTACGAGTAATGAAGTCAGCAAGTGAGTTATGACACTTCACACATCCCAAATAATTACAGGCAGAAGTACATTATTATTGCAAGATTTCCTGCCTTACCGGTAAGTCAGAGGCTAATACTGAATATGTCACACTTAAATACACTGATAACCGCCTTTGTTCAATAAATAGTGCCTTTTATAAAGCTTTTTATTTAATTTGTGCTTTCCCTTGTCCTTCAAGTAAGCATGGAGCCCAGCAGCTGTTAAATGTAGAAATGTAAAAAGACTGGCAAAAAATCCAGTTTAAGAAGTTCTTAAATTAATCATTGCTGAACTTAGCTCTATGAAGTGCACCAAAGTGTGTAAGTGTAAGTGCTTTTATTGGTGTAGCTTAGATTTATATTTGGTGTGAATGGGCCACAGAATGCTCATGTACATGATAGGTGTTGTGTGAGCCTCAGCCTGAGGACCTAAGGATGTTGCACACCCAAGGGCCATTGCAGCACCTTTCAACAATGTGAAATAACACTGATATTTTAGTGGGAGTTTCCAGAACGTTTCTTAAGTTCTGCAAATTATGCATCCAAGACACCACCCAGCTCAAAGAGGTAGGGGTGGAAGGTATTAAATTGGATATTATTTATTAGCTTTGCATTAATGAAATCTGCAATCCTTTAGGCCCTGATCAATGATATATATTTTCACAGGTCTGCCTAATACTGAAAACATTACTGCAATATCATATTAGTAGTAGCAATGCAAAAATACACATATTAAAAAGTGAATATTAATGGAAAGTTTCCTTTCAGCTTAGCCTGGACACTACAGGCACAGCAAGACCAGCAAGTCTACCCTTTCTGAAACTGACTACTAAAGTTGCCACAGCAAAAACTTTCTCACCAATAACTTGATGATGTATTATTACTCACCCCCTACTAAAGGTAGTGCCTTTGAAAGTGTCAACTGCAGAAGTTCAGTGCTGTCTGTAAAAAACTTTCAGTTGCACACCCTTCCTACATTTTATCAATGGTATAAACATTTCTTTTTCCAAGATTGATACCATCCCTACTTCATAGCCAAAAATTAAATATACAGCCTCAGTAGCTCATCATGTAGCGCAATTGCCTTTGGTGCTGGAAGATCAGAATAATGTGGCTTTTATTCCCACACCAGGTAGTTAGCTTCATTTTAAAAGTACTGAAACTACAACGCAGCATAACAGGGCTGCACTCCTGAGATAGAGGTCCTTTGGATGAGGTATTAAAACAAGGCTCCACCTGCCTGAGTTTATTTACTTAGTATCTGTTTACTGCGTAAGTGGACTAGTCTATTGACCCTTTTCGGTTATGAGCCAAGCTAAAAGAGCAGAAAATACATCACAGTCTTTCAATTAACAATATTATAAACACCATGAGTACATAGCAAAATTCAGAACATAGTAAGACTGAATGCAGCTAGAGTAACATAAAAAATCCCATCAAAGCTGTTGTTGTTCCTTCGGCTTTTCCCGGTTAGGGGTCGCCATAGCGGAACTCCGGCCCGCTAATTATTGGCAGTAGATTTTCACGGTGCTGAGGTGCCAGCTCAACACCCAACCTTCAACAAAGGCACGCCCATTCACGCATGTCTTTCGAACGCCACTCGACCATGGGGAGGACATGCAGACTTCACACAGAAGGCGATCCAGCTGAGAATCAAATAGGAGAACCTCTTGCTGTGAGGCGACAACACTACCGCTGCACCAAAAAATCCCATCACAGTACATTGAGAAAAAACTATCTACAAAATGCAAGCTAAGATATGTATAAAATATAGTGTGAAATATTTGCGAATAAGATGCCACATTAAGAGGCTGAGAAATGTTTGTTAAATATATTCTATTACTCATAATATGGCATGCTAAGTTGCCTAACAATTGCCATGGTAGCAGTTGCAAGTAAATTCAGTAAACAGATGATGTTTAAATACATCTTTAAAGCTTTTGATGGTTTATGGATTTTGTCTGTAGGCAGGTGTTTCCAGATAGCAGGTCCCAATCTAGAGAAGGATTTGTCACCTACAACAGTTTTAAATGCAGGTCATACTAGAATGAAACTGTTGTCCTCTGTACTTCTGCATATATAATGGTTGTCTTTTAAAGCTAGTTTCATTCTTAAATGGAGGCAGTGACTGTGTTTTAGTACCCAGGGCTGGTGCTAGCATTTTGGGGGCCCCCAGCAAGGTTCAAGTTGGGTGCCCTACTCAAGAGAACATAAAGTGTTACCACATTGCCATCGCACCCCCTTCCCTGTCAAGCTCATCCAGCACCATTTAACCACTAGTGTCACTACATTCAGATCATTAAGAATTGATGTGCCAAGCTACACATTGGCATTTAGTACCAGTGTCACATTACAACAAACCCCTGTACCACAGCAAGGTAGCTACTCACAGGTACACACACTGACTGGCATTTAATACCAATGTTACATTATGACAAAAGTCTAGGCACAATACTGGATGAAGTGAAAACAAAAAGGCGTAGCATAAACAATGTGCTTATACAGTCTGTGACTCCCTATTAAAAAACTCCAGGCAAACAATGGACACTGCAACATTCTCAGGCCCTAACCACACTCCATACCTTTCCACACAATAAGTATGGACAACAAAAAAAGTTAAGTCATTGCATTGTTGGTAAACACAATAGTAGCGTAACAGGGTTTGCAGTAGTATGCATTCAAACATCTGCACCTGCTGCAACATTCTCACAGCTGCTAACTACCCTCCCAACATTAGGCATTGTAAACAATGTACAGGTCCCCTGAACCTCCAAAGAGCATAACGCAAACAGCCAATAACAACTGCAGAACAAGGCGTAACATCAGGGATATTTAAACAGTGCTATAAACCAAGATAGCCAAACAGTGTTTGCTACCATGCATTAAGATATCAGGCCCCATCAACCTCCAAATAGCTAAATTCAAACAGCCACAAATAACTGCGGAACAAGCTGTACTATCAGGGATATTAAACAGTACTATAAACCTAGATAGCAGAACAGTGTTTGCATTAGCATGCATTAAAATATCAGTACATTCTGCAGAATTCTCACCCCCCCCCCCCCACACAGCCAATGCACAATAATCCTGGATAAAGTGAAAACCAAAAACATAGGCGTAGCATTAACAATGTGCTTATACAATATGTGACCCCCATTAAAAAAACTCCAAGCAAACATTGAACACTGACATTCTCACAGGTAACCACACTCCCAAACTTTCAACACATTAACTACGGATAACGAAAAAAACTGCAGTCATTGTATGACAGAGTAGAACATTGCAGTTATACACAATAGTAGAGTAATAGGGTTTACATTAGTATACATTCAAAACATCTATGCCTTCAGCAACATTCTCACAGCTGCTAACTACCCTCCCAGCATTAGGCATTTTAAGCAACGTACAGGCCCCATCAACCTCCTAACCTCTCAGCATAATTCAAACAGCCAAAAAAATGCAGAACAAAGTGTAACATCAGGGATAGTGTAAAACAGTACTATAAACCTAGATATCAGAACAGTGTGTTTGACAAACTTGTAAAAAACTCAAAACCTACTGCAAATTTAGCTGGCAATCTACCAGCAGAGTTTCAAAAAATAGCAGCTGAAGCCAGTTCTTATCTTGAATACTTAAAAGATCCATTACTGAGCAAAACGTCACAACCATCTTGAAAATATCACACATTATTCTCTCAACAAACTAGTAACTACTCTTGCCAACCTTAATCACATCCCCCTAGCCCTCCACTGGCTCCAAAGCTACCCAACAGGTCATAAACAGCCATAAAAAGTCTCCAGGATCTACCCCCTCTACTTCCACTCACATTAGTAGTCTCACAAGGCTACATCCTTGATCTACTTCAGTTTAGTGGATTTATTATCAGCCTCAATACCGCCACATCCCTAGCACTCACAATCCAATATGTTGACATCGATCTACCATGCAACAGGTCATGTCCCAACCCAAACTGAAATAAGCTAATCTTCACCACTTACCCCATACGCCTAAAACTATTCACTTAGACAGCATCTCACAAGGCTGCCCACTTATCCCTGCTCTAGCCAACTACAATATCCTTCTCTGTCCCATTATTTATCTCCCCTCCCTTTCGTCACCCCTATCCCATTCTCTCTACCTTTTACATATACAGCATAGATACTGCCAAATAAAACTGTACCTCTTGCCCCAAATAACTTACACACTCTCCTAACGGGCAATCAGAATTAAATGTATATTACATTTCACATTCCCTTATATCGTCCCTCTTATATTGTCCCTCGTACAAACAGATAAACCAAAATAAAAAATTACAAATGTCCTGAGATTTTAGGACAAAAAATATTTCCTATTTTTTTTTAATAGTTGCATAAAACAGTTATTTTTCATCTGAAGCACTTAAATGTTATAAGAAATAGCATAAGCAAATCAAATGCTCTAAAAATAAGCTTTTATTTTGGCAAAAAAGTGAAGTTCTGTCCTTTGCACTGGCCGTGCATATGTTTTGTCCTGCAAAATCTCATGCGTCAACAAAAAAAATGTCCCATTTTGGGCATTTGAGAAGGTGGCAACCCTACCCAGCGCCCAACCTTCCACAGAAGGCACACACATGCATGCACTCATGCCTAAGGCCAGTTTAGAGTGCCCAATCCACCTGCAGCATGTCTTTGGGATGTGGGAGGAAACCGGAGCACCCGAGGAAACCCACGCGACCACAGGGATGACATGCAGACTCCACACAGAAGGCACCCCAGCCGAGGATGGAACCGGAGAACCTCTTGCTAACCACTGCATGATTGTTACGTATTGTTTGATTATTTATTTTATTATTACACAAAAACAAAAGACCCATGTTCCATTTGTAACATTGCTTGACTGGCTAATGAAGTTATGGGTAAGGAGCAGAAGTAACAACCCGCTCTCCCCTTCCTTAATTTAAAAAGTTAGATGTTAGAGGACCACAGGGAATTTTTTTCCCCATCATATTTTATGGTGGGGCAAGTACCATTATTTTTGCCCCAGACCCCCGCTACATCACTGAAGAAAAAGCGCAACCTTTTACACACACACACACACACACACACACACACACACACACACACACACACACACACACACACACACACACACACACACACACACATGTATATGCACTGTGCGCAATGTGTATTGTTGGAACACTTTATCTTAATTCTTCCTCCTCACTCTACCAACCTTCACCACCCCATCTCCTATTCCAACTATTGTTTCTCTGTTAGTTGTATTAATAAATGACTATGCTGGCACTATACTCAGATAATCCTGGCCATTTATATCACTTTGTAATGTAAACACATCTATCTATGCAAGTCCTTCGTGATGCAACTGTGCCTCCCATATAAACAGCCTATCTACCCCCATTCTGTTAAACTTCCTATTAAAATGTATAGCTGTACATTTGCTTACTTTTCTCTGTAAAACTGAAGTTTATTTTGATATGCTTGACTATGCCTGTTTATCCACCACACATGTAAAAACATAATGTACATGGCTTCTTGTTCGTCTGTAAATTGTTTTTTCCTCCGTTCTGTTTCTGATGTTATGTTAAACCTATACTTTTGTTCCTTTTCTTTAGTGATGGCGCTTTCCCCCAGCCATATTCTGTTAAACCATTATATCTAAAATGATTATCTGTAGATACATTTGTTAATCTTCTCTGTAAAACTTGTTTGCTTTTGATATGCTTAGATATGCCTATATCTACACATGTAAAAATGTGTCTGCATGGCTTTTTGTTCATCCGTAAATTGGCTCTTTTCTCTGTTTTGCTTCTGATGTTAATTACGTAAAAGCTAATTTTTTGTACCTTTTTCCTTGTGATAGAGCGTTTCTCCCCGGGCTTCCACTGAAAATGGGTTTCTTGCCCAGTCGGGCTTTCCAGTAACTAAATGTCAAATAAAAATAAATAAACAAACTTGTGATTTTAGAAAACCGTTTCCTACTTACTGTCTATTGGCACTGTATGCGTCCTTAAGCGTTAAGTGTACTGATTACGTGATTTTGGGGTATCACTGCTGAAGTGAAACCCCGACCTGATGTGCAAAATGGGAAACGAGGTAGAGGACAGATGGATGGATGGATTGCTAATCTTGCTGTGTTTATCAATGGCGTTATACTAATAACAAACCACTGACCAAGGTGGTTCACTGGTTGTCAGTCGAAACCACATAATTGGGTTTTGTGACAACCTGTTTCTTTACCCGAGAACAGAGAGAGTCTTTAGACTGCATTTTATTGCTTTTAAAGGGGGCTGGCAAATGAACCACGAAATAAAACTGGCTGCAACGAATCAGTGATATTGGCCATTACCAGAATTCTATGAACCATTTATTTGTACAAAATAAAATGTGGTCACTTAGTTTACAGGCTGCTGCAGCCAATCAGTTCCCTTGTTTCAGTGAGTGGACCTGTTTGAGCGCAGCTTGCCAGCAAATCAAAAAAAAAAAAACCTGGAAACACACTTCCAATTTTCACAGTGACGGCAGGGAACTATGTGGACATCCACGAGGAGCCAAGCCAAAGAAGAATAATGGTTGGAGCAACCTGCGGCTGCTGAATGGGGGCCCTCATTCACAGGGAGGTAATCGGGGGCTACCCGCGGCCACGAGTTTTGCGGGTGTCTAACTCTGGCTATGTTAGTACTATGTAAATTACAGTACTTGGAAGAACAATGGACCTGTAAGGCATTTTTGTGAGACTTTTTTTTTGTGAGACGTGGAGTTTATTTTAGCAAACTGCAATACTGTATCTGGGGGTCTGTTAATCAAATGAATCTGCAGATTTTATTCTAGCAGTCTCTATTCTGTGGGTATTGTTGGCTGAATGCATAACAAGAAAAGGAAGGACATATTCAAGCTTGCATATTAAAATATTTTTAACAATGGCCTTGCGAGCAGCAGGTGAAAGGTTAGTGGTAGCTGAGATGAATGCAAAAAAGATTCCATGACACTTAGCAAAAACAGTAGTGGAAGTTCCCAAGTGCCTTGGCCAAATTTGTCCTAGTCAATATGAATGCCACTTCTGGTCTCCCTTGAAGAGAGATCATTAGCATAGCAGGACTAACCAGGTCAACTAAGTATAATTGTCTGAGCTGTAAAATATTACTTAGATACATACATACAAATATTTCAAGCATGGGCACTAATAGCCTACTAGCTTGCCAATATACCAAAACACTTGTTCCCGTGCTTAACAATATCTAAACTAGTACTTGCTTTAATGTAATTTGGTAGTCTGTTCCATGCATCAGCTGCTCTCTCAAAGAACCAATTAGTACACTTCTCATTGCTATATAAGTTGTCTGATGATTCTGTCCTACTTTTTGATAAGCCAAAACATTCTCAGAGGTAGTTGTCTCTAAATACCCTATATACCAGAATAAGATCTCCTCTTAGATATCTGCAAGAGACACTGTACAAGCTCAGATATTTTAGTTTTCACTATAACTTAAATTTTCACATCCATGGATGCCCAAAGTATATTTCTGCTGTACTCTTTCCAGTTTACTCATGTCTGTTTTCTTATAAGGTTTCCATATTGTTATTCCATACTCAAGTTTGGGTCTAATGTAACTAGCAAACAATGACACATCATTTCTTACTTCCTAGATTTTATACATCTTTTTATGCGACCTATAGTACTATAACTATCATTAATCAATTAGTTGTTATGATTAGAAAAACTCATATCTGGACCTACCCATTCACCCAGGTCTTTAAATGAGTCTACAGTTTCAATCACTGTGTGCCATTTGAAATCCCTCCTCTGGGCCAATAATCAAGGAGCCTCAATCCTCACCAGTGAGGGACGTTCACTCAGAACAAAAATGGATACACACAGTATTTCCAGATGCAGCTCTCTGCACCAAGCACAGTTTCCCTTAAGAGCACACAGGGAACACACTCCCGTCCTGGGGCTGCGTTTCCCTCTCTCTCTCCAGGCCCCAAATAAGACTCCATACTGATCACAGCTGTAGAGTTGAGTCCTCAGCCGAGTGTTCCAAGCCATGTCCTCCACCACCCTCTCTGTGAAATCAATGTTCTGTGTCCCTGCTCCAAGTAGTTGACACACACACACACACACACGTTTTGACATATGATTTTCACATGCATACACACACCTGGGAAAGGCTGGCACAGATTTACCAGCTATGTCCCCTCTGCCCAGACTATAAGGTAGATACTGTCACCAGAACACTCCAAAGCCAGCTACTCTAAGGATCTTACAAGGGTACCCAATTATACTGACTAAAATTAATACTAATACAAATGGTAGTGTTTGACCAATGCAGCAAGGCTTTCAGGAGTGGCCACAGTATCACCAAATAAATATAAGTACTCTCAAAGGTTAACATATTCTCTAAATGACCAGCCACAGTGAAAAGTTTAAATATATTTAATAATAAATAATAAAAGAACATAAACATACTAAATATCTGTTTACAATAAATACCAGAGTTTCAGCCGATATTAAAAATAACACAGATGGAAAGATTCACACAGATACAGAAAAACAATACTTAACTAATCTAACTATATTTACCTGACTGATCTAAAGAGTAAATGCACCTAGTTCACTTACTAGAGCAAGGTAAGATAAAGTGGGTGAGTGGCCTTTCTTTGTCAGGTTTCAAAAACAGACTGCCCTGAGAATTCTTAGTCATCTAGTACTAAAACATCACTTCAGTGCTGGATTACAGAATGACAGCACATACATCTGGTCATCTGACACTGGTTCCCACATTACTCCCTTTACTAGAAACTGAATCAGAATCTAACACGTGTCATAATACACATACATAGAGCTTTGCTAAGATGTGTTATAGTATCTGGAAGCTATAAAACCATTTCAGAAACTTCTACCCTTCCACGGTAGTAATTGGTTCACCCCTTAGGACAATTCAGCAGGATTCCTACTCCTGGTTTTCACAGTTATTTTGTCTCTGGCTGCCATCAGAACTGTAAGATACAATCTTTATGCCTAAAACAGATAATTATTTTTCAAAGTTAGCTGGACTGAGATTAACCTCTTCTCTTCCAGTATCCTCTCTTGCAATATATTTATTTCAACAGCTACAATACAGTCTGACATACATGTGCATTTCTTTTATGTCCAGCAGGCCCCACTGTTGGTACATCTTTAACACAAGCAGATTTATAAATACATTTTCGACATAACCACATGTACAAATCAGTTTGATATACAAATGACATATAACTCTTTACAAAACTCCAGCTAGCTATGCTGACATATGTTACACGTCCACTGCCCTACTTCTCCTGGCATAGCTAGCACTACCTCACATCATCACATGCTGTATTAAATATTCACCTTTCAATTTATGTCTTCCAAATCTCATATGCTTAGTTCTTGATGTATTTATTAGCATATTATTCTCCTGTGCCCAAATGGTCAATTCAGTCAAGTTTTTTTTGCAAACATGCTTATCTGTAACACATGTAATCAGTTTACACAATTCCAGGTCACCTGCATATAGACTGTAGAACACCTCAGATGAAAAAGTTAGGTAAGGGCCTAAGACAGAGCCCTGTGGGACACCCAGACTGTAACCAAGAATTTCACCTGTCCGGTTGCTATATTACACTTGCCATGTTCTATTTGTATGCCATTCAGCTACCCATCTTATCCAGAGTGCATCAATACCTAGTTGTTTTAATTTACTGATCAGTGTTTTGCGTATGACCCTGTGAAATTCTGAAGTTCAGTCTATATAAATTACATCACAGCACAATTTTTCATTCATAGCAGTTATTATATTGTTATAGAACATCATGTTACAGGTGGTAATAGGTCTATTTTCAACATACGCATGCTGATATATGGCTTCAAGTCCCAACCTATCAAATTCTGACAATAACTTATCCAATATACCTTCTCCATTATTTTTCCACAACATGAAAGTACACTTAAGGGTCTATATGACTCTAGGCTTGTCCTACTCCCCTTTCCTTTAAAGACAGGTTTAATAAACTTATTTTCAAGAATACTTCTCTACTAACTGGATATGTACTTGTACCAAGCCTCCTCCTTCCATAACCTGACAGTCATTTCTTCTTTTTATATATATATATATATATATATATATATATATATATATATATATATATATATTATCATTCCTTTTGGCATTATCATAGGTTCATAGGTAGGTACTACGATATCAGCCATGGGGTCTATATAAGTCTAGCCAAAAAGGTTCCCTGGCTTTCGCCACCCAAGAAAATTATTTTCCTGTGCCCCTGTCAAGCAATGCCACAGAAGTGATCCCCGGGGTGAATTTTCTATTTCTCATCCAGTCGTCAAAATTTTTCTTAAAGAGGGCCAATGAGGAGCTTTGCTTGACATGAATGGGTAGTTTATTCCAGAGTATGGGAAGTCTCTGGGACATGACTCTATCCCTCCAGCATGTTCTGTTTATTGTGTGGTGACAAGGTATAGGTCCCTGGAGCATGTGGTTCAGACAGATTGGGATTTCTTTAAGTGTAGCATGTCCAACAGCTCTGGGTTTGACATGGCATTATATGTCAGGCAGAGATCGCCTCTGAGTAGGCGATATGTGATGGAGTAGAGCTCAAGTTTTTTGAGACGGTCTGTGTATGGCATCTGTTTGAGGCCAGTAATCCTCTTAGTGAGGTATTTATGTGGCCTTTCCAATTGTTGTAGGTGTCTTGTGCGATACATGCCAAATGGGGCATTGAACTCTATAATGGGTCTGTTGAGGGATGAGTAGAGAAGAACAATGACCTCCTTTTTTCTAGAGAAGAACCCTTTTGTGATGAGGTGTGCCACATAGAAGGATTTCCTGACTACTGTGGTAATGTGGTTATCAAAGGAGAGAATACTCTCTACCTGTGTCCTGAGGTCTCTTATCACACTTTCAGTGTTTAGTGAGCTACCGCCTATGTGGCAGTTCATGGGTACCGAGTTTTTTCCAAAGGGGATGACAATGCACTTTTTGGCACTGAGCTTGACGCCATGACTTTGACACCAAGCATCTGTCTCTGTGAGGCCCTTTTGTAGAATGTCTACATCATTAGGTGATTCTATTATGGCTCCCAGTTTGCAGTCATCTGTGAACTTTGTTAGCCAAAGACCTTCTGTGTTGGCCTGCACTTCAGAGAAGTAGATGCAGAACAGGAGAGGACCCAGGACCAAACCTTGTGGTACTCCACTGGTCTGAAGTCGGACTTGGAGTTGGCTGCTTTTACTGTGTGGGTTCTGTCAGTGAGCCAGTTGGCCACTCATCTTGTGACATAGGGATTTATGCCCAGTTTAGTGAGTTAATCTATAATTCCAGAGTGGGGAATGGTATCGAAAGCCTTGGTGAGGTCAAGATAGGCTGTGTGCACTACCTTGCCCTCGTCTACGGCTCTATTGACTGCGTCAAAGAAGTCAATCAGGTTTAGTCGACATGATCTACCTTTTACAAACCCAAACTGAGTGGGTCCAGGGTTTGGAGGTTACCTATATCTTTGTTTATAAGCTCCAAGATGATATGTTCCATGGCCCTGCAGACCAGGCTCGTCAGGCTAATGTGGCGGTAGTTTCCAGGGTCCATGGTGGCACCCCATTTGTGCAGTGGGATAACCATCTCTGTGCGCCATTCTGTAGGCACGTAGCCTGAGGTGAGGCTATGATTGAACATGATACTTAGGTGGGGTGCCAGTTAATTCTGTACTTTGTGCAGTACGCAGCCTGGGATGTTGTCTGGTCCCATGGATGCTGTGTTCTTGGCTTTGGGGAGTGCGGTCTTTACTTGTTCATCCATGATTACAGGGGCTTTGCATTTTTCCGGTATTAAGATGGGCCTTTTGGAGGCTGAGAGGGGGGTAAAGTTAGCACTGAACCTATCTGCCAGGATGTTGGCAATATCGGTTGGTTCTGTATATTTAGTGCCATTGTGCTGTAGCTCAGAGCAGATCTGAGTGTTGCCATTGAGATTCTTGACATAGCTATAGAATGCTTTGTGGTTGTCTTTGGAATCAGTGGAGATTTTATTTTCATAACTGGCTTTGGAGGATTTAATGAGTGATCTCACCTTCTTGCTGAGGCTGACCAGGGAGTTCCTCCAATCTTGGGATTTTACTCTTTTCTGCAACAGTTTCTTCCTTCTGTTGTAGAGTTTGTTTATGGCAGGGGACCACCAGATTGGCTTCCTTTTTTTTGGAGGATAGCATCTTTGTTCTGTTGGGGATGGCACCATCCAGGCACTTGTGTATGTACTTATACAGTGCATTTGTGTAATATTCAGCAGTTGCACCTCCATTTTCCGTTCTGCATGGGTATTGTGAAGTTTGCCACTTCCGTCTTAAGAAGCATGAAGTTGGCTTTGGAGTATTTTTTGACAGTGGTTTCCTTAATGGGGAGTGGGGGTGGGATATGGATGTCTAGGGTAATTAGCTTGTGGTCAGATCTGACCAGTGAAGAGTTGACCTCTGGAATGGAACACTGGTTACCCACTGGTTACCCATATTGGTAATGACCAGGTCCAGGATATTGCTGCTCCTAGTGGAGGTGTGGACAAGCTGATCCAAGGTGTTGGAATTTATGAATTCCAGATAACGATGAGCGAATGAGCTGGTACATGAGTAGTTTTCACATTTGATGGTGGGGTAGTTGAAATCGCCCATAATTAAGGTATTGGGTTGTGTGGGAATCCTGGGGCATGGTGGGGGATCTGTAACAAGCTACAACCTGGATTGCAGTCTTGCCCAGTGTTAACTTCACTTGGATAATTTCGGATGCATTATGTTGAACAACTAGCCTGAAGGTGTGGATATCCTTAATTAATATGGACACGCTTCCACCTTTAGTGTTTTGGTCCAGGTTCGGTGGCCGAAAGGTGTGGCATGAATTATAGCCTGGTAATGCAGGGGTGATCTCTGGAGCCTTGCACCAGGTCTCTGTCACTGCACAGATGTCTATGTTCTCCATTTTAAGGAGTGCCTAGAGTGAGTGCATTTTGAGGTTTAGACTTCTAGCACTGAGTAGCATTACCCTCAGAGTTTGCTTGCTTGTACCTGTTATGATGGTGAATTTAGCATTTGAACCTTGCCTAAAAAGGCACTATAGGGGTGGCAAGAGCCTTAGCCAGTATCTGGAATCCAAAGGGCGACACGTGCAGGCCATCTCTGGCAAAGCATCGTGTTCTGTCGACCATGTCATCCCAGGCAGACAGATACTGGATCCTCTTAGAATAACACCAAAAGCTTAGCCAATTACTGGTCAATCATTTTGCCCTTGTACTGTGGTATCATTCTGGGAGATGGCAGGATGCTACTCAGGGCTAGTGTCATACCTGCCTGGGCTACAATTTATTTTATTTTTTTTATTTATTTTACATTTGTTGACCGGGCTAGTCTAGCTGGACATATATCCGTTTTCAGTAGAGGCCCGGGGAGAAAAGCTCCAAAAATATGAAAACAATGTACATCAAAAAAGCAAAGCAAATTACAAAATACAATGGTATAAGATCTGACAGCTCCTCCATGTCTCTTTTCATGTAGTTCAGGCAGGTACATCTCAGGTCATTCACACCAACAAGGACAATGACAGAGTCGTATTTGTACTTGTTGTGGAGTGACCTGAGTGCGTGCATTATGTGGCGGATCCTGGTACCGACAGGCAGCTGAAAGTAACTTTCTCTTTGTTTAGCCTGGTGAGTGGGACATCAGTGTGCCTGACTATAGAGTCACCTATGACTAGTGTGTTGGATACGTTGTTTTTCTTTATGGGCTGAGGTTGAGTGGCACACTGACTTTGTGGGCTATGTGCCATTTAGGTAGTGTTGAGGGGTGGTGGTTGTCTGCGTTTCAGCTTGGGGGTCTCTGTTGCTTGGGCAGATTTTTATTGAGTGCCTCCATGAATGTGGGTGTGTGCTTTGTGTTTCTATGCATGGCTTTTGGTAGTGTGGGTTTTGAAGGACTATGTGTTGAGTCTGGTGTGGTGCAGGTGTTAACCTTCTCCTATTGACTGTCTAGTCCAGCCTTGGCTGGAGAGAGCCTGGCTTCCAGTTTGGCTATATAAGTGCATCTCTCACAGGTTGTAGTGTTGGGTGGTAGGAGGAAAGGGTTGTCAGTGACATGAGGCAATTGCTACATTGCCCCAAGATGGTCAGATTCATCAGGTGGACAGCAGAAAACACCGGAAGCTGACCCATGGACATGCCTGGATAGGTGCTTATTAATTTAAGTACTAAGAACTGTTTTCCTCTTAACAAGTGAGGAAAGTTGAGTGCTGTAGTAATTTGTAGTTTATTTAGTGCTTACAATGAGTTCTGAGCAAGTGCTGAGCACAAGGAAACTGTTTTGGGTGCTGAAACTAAAAAAAACTGGCTAGTTCTAGCTAAAACTAGCTAGTTTTAGCACTAATCCCAAGAAGAGAAGCAGGCCACAGCCTGTTTGGTGATCCACAGTCTTGTCCCAGATGATGCAAGGGTCTGCAGGCTTCTAGTCTTTTTTCTGGCAGATGTCTCGAATAGCAACCAGACCAATCAGATATGTTAAGCACAGACACTCACTCTCCAACCAGAAAGAGTCCGGAATTAATGCACTCTGCTCCTTCTCTCACCAGGATCAGAATATAAGCACAGATTCTAAGCTGTCACATATAAAGCAGTTATTAAGCTTTCTGGTGATCAGCACTCTCCAGGAAATAATGTAACTGCACTCCTTCTCTCACCAGGACAAAACAGAAGCACTAATCCCAAGATGACTACTGAGAGACAGAATGTGGGCTCTACAATAACTGGTAGTCTTGCAATAGATGCTTAAAGGTAAGATGAAAAAATGGTTTATCCTAAACACTGCAGTGTGCACTAGAGGAGTTAGATGTGAAAGTAGGTAACTTAAGTTTTACCTGACTAAAAGTTAAGTTTTAGTGGAGAGTCACTATTTTTAAAACAGCAAGATAGATTGAAAGGGGGTGGTCACTTTTGTATTCTGGTACTATGGAATACAGTAGGATGGCCAATACATTTAAATAGTTGAAGGGGAGTGATTTCACAAAATAATAATGTTGTGCTTACTCACACCAGACCGTAAAAGCAGAGAGGTAATGAGATATATGGTCAAATTAACATAAGGGGCAGGCAACTAGAAAGACAGTGGTGTTTAAGAACACAACAGTAACTGGGTGGGAGGTTGGGAAATATTTCTGCCTGACTCACAAGAGACAGAGCTGTGGTCTCTTTTCAAGTTTTAGTATGCAGTTAAAAGCAGAATACAAGTAAAACACAGTGTAAAGAAAACAAATCACAGTATACAAAATAGAAAAAGGCAATAAAGTAATACAAAACACAGTAAATAAAAAACAAACTAGCCTTTCCCTCACAGCAAACTGTAGCAGAAACTGGGTGAGCCTTTCCAGTAAATCAATACGTTGCCATTGATAACTTAACTGCACTTATAACAGAATCTTTATATAATGTACCTGTTTTCCGTTTACTGTCTTTGGTATTATTTTATGATTGCATTTATTGTACTCTCTACAAGAATTCATTCTCTGCTTTAACTAATTGCCAACATCTACCCATGAGTATTTTTCTGTAAATTGTGCACATTTTTCATATTGTTAAATATGTTATCTTCTTTGGAGCTTTTCTCCCTGGGCCTCCAATGAAAATGGGTTCTTAACATCCCAGTGGACTATCCCAGTAAACAAATGCCAATAAATAAGCGCATGTCTCCAATCTTGAGGAATCTCCCCATATTTATATGACCTAGTGAATAATAGATATAATGGTATCTCCCTGTTTTAATTTCTCCAAATCTTTTGGATTTCTAATACTGTGATGGGAATGGACCCCATTCCTAAGTCAAAGTAAGATTAGAGTTCATGAAATTAGCATTGCTTCACTCTTTGATGCCAGCCAGTAGTGCTCTTTGCAGCACCCATGTTGTGCCGAGTAAAGACTCCTGCAATTCATACGGAGTTGCATCTATTGGTAACATATCCAAATATGGTTGTAGACTCTTTTTTTTTTTTTATAAGACCCATTGCTCCTACTACAATTGGAACTATCTGGGTATCTTTGTTCCACACTGTTCTTGTTTCTGCCTGGAAATCCTGATATTTTATGACACTGTGTCTCTCTGTACACAGGACACTGTAGTCACTGGGTGTGGCAATTTCAATGATCAATGCTACTTTTGTCTTCTTTTCCTGGAACACTATATCTGTTTTTCTAGCATCTACTTTTGAACTGTTGGTAATGGATAATCCTATCTGATGTAGACTTCATCATTTTCTATGATGCTTTGTGGCTCATATTTCCAGTGTTTTTCAGCCACTTCAGTACCATAATGCTTGCGCAATCCCCAGTGCAACAGTCTCGCCACATTATTATACCTTTCAGTATACAGTCCTTTTGCCATTAGTATGTCACAACCAGCAACAAGGTGTGCAACTGTTTCCAATTCTGTTTTACAAAACCTACATTGGTCTGTTTCTCCCACATGTTCAATGGACTTTGTAAATCAATGTGTACGTAGCCCACTATCTTGGGCCACCAATATTAACCTTTCATCTCTTGGTTTAAATTTGCCTCTCCTTAACCATTCCTGCTTTCGTTCCTGATCAACATGAGGTTCTTCCGGAAGTTTTCTATACTTGCACCTATATGCTTTTTTCCACATTTCTTGTCTTCTCATCTGGTCCTTCACCTTATATTCCTTCTTTTGTTTGTTGGTACATTCAGTTGCCTGACTTTTATCTACTTGTGGTTTGATTTCCATTCCTGCTTGATGCCGACATGCTTCTGCTAGCCTAAGCAACAAAGTCATCTTAGATTTATATTCCTCATGTTTCAAAACTTTCACTATGTTTGGGTCTTGTGAGGTCAGCAGATATGTGTGGAGTCTCATGACTGCAGATTTATACATGTAATCAGTTACAAGGAGGCCCCTCCCTCCTACAGATCAGGAAAAATATAATCTTGGTATGCACTGACTTTTATAAATCATTTGGTGAGCATGACGCAGCCTTCTTGTTTTCTTGTCTAGTACATCCAACATTTTTTGGGGCCAGTCAATTCCTCCAAAACTGTAAGTTATGATAGGAATAGCAAATTGGTTTATAGCTTTGATTTTGTTCCTAGATGTCAATGCTATTTTCGGGATTAATTTAAGTCTACTAAAGTACTCCTAAGTTTTATTCACATTTGTTCATGTTTTATTGCTGATCCTTCATCAATTCCCAAATATTTATACACTCCCTCTTGCTCAAGTTCTTTTATATCACATTCTTGTCCCAAACTGATATGTTCTTGGTGTTGCAGTTTTCCTGTTTTAAAGGTTGCTTTTGCACATTTATCAAGACAAAATGATATTCTTATATCATCTGAAAAAGTTTTGACAACTTGCAGTTGTGCTTTCAGCTCATCTGATGAGCTATAACAGTTTCAAATCATAGCCAAAGAAAAGATGAGAAGTCTTTGCACTTTGTTGTTTTCTAGGAGCCAAATTATATATCTTACTGTAAGTTCTTGCTGAAGTGTTCTCAGGTCATTTTTACTAATGCCGTCTCCTCCCTGTACTTTGTTCGGATCCAGTTTGTGCAGTTCTTTCTCAATATAATCTAATTTAATTCCAATATCTGAGGTGACCTGGATGTCACTAGGACAACTTATTACCCCCTTTGTGGGGCAAACTGTTTTGCATAAGATTTTGTAAATATAGCTATAATCTGTTGTGTCTGAAAATAAATTTTAGAATCTGTATACAGTTTACCAATTTGTATGTCTTTACTCCTTCCGCATCTTATCTATAAAAAGGTTTCCTATTATGCTCAATAGCTTTATATACATTTTCTTCCAATTTTTCTTGATCTTGTCTCACACTATGCTTAATCTGTTTGTCCAGGTTGTTTGTTTCAGTTTTCAAAGTTGTAGTTCAACGTCTTTTCCATTTCTTATAGTTTTTGTCTCTCATCTTAATCAGGTATCTTGTTCATGGAAATATTAATTAATTAATTAATTAATTACAGTTTGATGACTGGGATAGTCCACTGGGCCTGGAAGAGCCCATTTTCAGTGGAGGCCCAGGGGGAAATCTCTACAGGGTATAAACAATTATACAATAGTTTTACAAAGTAATAAAGTAGTAGAACAGTGAAACATACAGAGATAATATACGATTTGTTAAAAAATGACATGACATTTCTAATCCTAGATAATGATTTACAAAAGTGAGATTCATATAGTCCAAACATATTAAAAGTATAGGCATTCCAGATGAAAAAGCATGTAAGTAAAACATTTATTTACAGATAAAAACAAGTTTTTTTGGGAAGTTAGAAATATGAGGAGAGGACAGAGAGAAGAAGGTGAGGTGGGAGATAAAGGGTGGTATGTAGTGGAGAAAGGGAGTGGGTTGGGGGAAGTTTATGAGGTATAGGGTAGGAGAGGAAGTAAAGGCAAAAGATAAGAGAGCACAGTGACAGATGGCTGAGGTATATAGTGCATGGGAGATGGTGTTAAATAATTTATGTGATAGGGATACAGGAACATTCCCACTTTGAAAGGAGGTGCGATTGGAGAAGAGTTTTGAAGTTAGAGTGACTATGAGTATTTCAAAGGGTGGTATGAAGAGAATTCCAGAGTTTAGCTAGGGAGCAGGATAATAATAGGTGGCCAGGGAGTCAATGAGGCTTATATATGTTTAGAAGATTGTGGTTTTCTAATCTAAGAGAGCGGTTGGGAATGTAGGGGGATAAAGAGGTGGACAGAGAAGAACAACTAGAGGGTTTGAATATGAGCTTGTGAGCAGTAGTGAGTTTAAGGAGTTTGAGGTAGTTGGGAAGTTCAAGCCATTTCAGAGAGTGGAGAGAGACAGTGATGTGATTAGTTTCTAGAGTTGGTGGCAAATTTGGAGATTTTATTGTAATAGGCTTCCAACTTGGCCTGTAAACCTAGCTGAAGATTAGTGAATAAGGGGGGGGGGGGCTGCCGTACATAAGGGAGGGAAGAAGATAAGTAGAGGTAAGGGTGTGTCTGGTGGAGGGGGTAAGGTAACGATTGTGCCTATACAGGAGACCTAGTTTTTGCTGAGTTTTTTATGTTAGTTTGGATATGGATGTCACATTTTAGATTTTCATCACTTATGACACCAAGCAGTTTGGTATGTGTTACTGTTTCTATGGGGCTGTTATTCTGAGCAGTCACTATAAAAGAGTTTTTGTCTATACTAGTGCTTTTGGATGGGGAGAAGATCATTAACTTAGTTTTACTGGCATTTAAGGTGAGGTGATTACTATGCAGCCGTGATTCAGTATAAGAGAAGGCTAACTGAGTTTTGAGAAGTAGGTTGGAGGGAGTGTCTGCTGTACAAATAATAATTGAATTGTCAGCATATTGAATTAGTGTGGCATCGGAGAGAGACTGGTGGAAGTTATTAATGAAGATGTTAAAGAGGAGGGGGCCTAGGACAGAACCCTGGGGAACTCCGGTAGGGGTGTGTAGAAAGGAAGAGAGTGAGTTTTTCCATTTGACGGCTTGCTGTCTTTCAGAGAGCTAGCTGGTGAACCAGGTGATGATAGGAGGGGAGTGGTTGAGAGAGGAGAGTTAGGATAATAGTAAGGGGTGAGAAACGGTATTAAAGGCTTTGGAGAGGTCAAAGAACAGAGTAGAAACTATTTTGCCTGAGTCATGAGCAAGGTTTATGGAGTTTAGAAAGGAGAGGAGGGCAGTGATGGTACTATGCCTGGGACGGAAACCGTGTTGTGTAGGAGTTAGTATGTGGTTTTGGTTCAGACAGGACATCATTTGGGATTGAATACATTTCTCCATGATTTTTGACAGTGGGGATAAAATGGCTATGGGCTGAAAATAAGAAGTCAGTGTTTTTGCCTCCTTTATGGAGAGGAATGATAAAGGCATGTCTCCACAGTGAGGGGACATATAATTCTAGTATGGATCAGTTTATTAAGATAGAGATGGGATAGACAATGCTGTCTGCAGACAGTTTGAGGAATGTTGTGGGTAGGTTATCTGGGGCAGGGCAGCATGGTTTGAGTTGAAGGAGGAACCTTTTTATTTTGCTTATAGAGACAAGAGAAAAGCTAAAAACAGGATTAGGGGTAGGGATAGTCATATTGTGTGGAGATGTAGAGGGTTTGGTTGCAGGAGGAGGTTGAGAGTGGTGAGAGAAGCTGGTAGTAAGTTTAGCTATGAATTCTATGAAGAAGGTACTGAAGTTAGAGGCATTTTCTAGATCAGTAAGGTTTAGGTTAGGGGATGGATTATCCTTATTGCCTGGGTGGAGAAGGGAGGAGATAGCGTCCCAGAACTTTCTTGGGTTGGATAAGTTTTCTGATTGAAGTTTACTGTAGTATGACTTACAATCCCTGATTATTAGCTTTTTTACATTGTTACGGAGTTGTTTGACTTCTCTTAGGACATGGGGTAATTTATTTTTATGGTAAAGTTTCCACTTTTTATCTCTCAGGTGCATGATTTGTTTAGTTTCTTTGGTTAACCAAGGGGAGGATGAAGTTTTAACTTGTTTAGTTTTTAGTGGAGCAAGGTTGCTAAGAAGGTTCAGGAAGGTTTTATTAAAGTAATCAACTGCATTGTCAAGAGGCAAGGTTTTTAAGGGTGACCAATCTGTTACTTTTATCCAGTCTATGAATATTTGTGGGTTGAAACTGGAGAGGTTCTGAAATTGTACATAGTGGTGTTGCTTTTGAGGAGGAGAGGAGTGTTGGTCAGCAAATGCAGGCAGGTGGTCACTGAGAGAGTCAAGAAAGGTGCCATTATCTGAGATAAGGTTTGGATGAGACACTAAGATCCAGTCAATGATGGTACCAGTGGTTCGACCTTTGTTTGGCCTGGTAGGGGAGTTTATTAATTGGGTATAGCTGTAGGGGCTGATATTTAGTGAGGGAGATTCAGAGTTTATTATGACCCAGTTTATGTTTATGTCACCTAAAAATAACGGTTTCGTTTTTGATGTTAGTTGAAAACCAGGAGAGTATGTCTTCAAGTATAGTGATGTTGTTGCCTGGAGGAACGTAGAGGGCAGGAATGCATATGGATTTGTGTTTGTTGAGTTTAAGGAGGGCAATACAGAGTTCAGAACTGGCGTATTTAGGAATGGAATTGGTGTAGGGAGTAACAGTGTAGAAGGAGGAGTAGAGACTATTCTACTCTGCCACCTTTTTTGTTGGGTCTGTCCGAGCATAGCATTTGGTAACCTGGTGGGAGAATTTCATTATATTTTATACTGGATTTAAGCCAGGTCTCTGTGATGGCAACAATGTCAGGTTGGTTATGGGCCAGCCAGGCATGGAGGATGGGAATTTTATTTCTAAGGATTTGGGAATTGATTGTAATAAAACTAAAATTCTTGGGGGTGGGGGAATGTGGTAGATGGGGATGAGAGCTGGGTGTGACATTGGTAGGGCCAGGGTTGGGGTAGATGTCCTTGGAGAGAGACAATGAGATCCTGTCTAGTATGAGTCTGATATAGTTTTTTAAAGAGGGTGAGTATAGGTGATGATGAATGGTGTATTTGGATGGGTGTGGAGGGTGAGGGAGAAGAGGATGGGGTAGGGTGGGAATTACTCTGAAATTAAATAGGATGGTAGTGTTTGAAGAGCAGAGCTCATGGGCTATAGAAGAAAAAGATGGATAGGTACTGTGTTTGGAGTTTGATGTATAATGTGAAGGTAAAGTGTATAAATGTGATGCATATTGTGAGGGAAAAGTATAGGAGGAGGTAGGAAGAAAGGTAAGATAGAAAAGAATTGAACGTAGAGTGATGATTATTAGGCTAAAAGACTGTATTGAAGACTGAGACAGTGTGAGTAGGCTTAGTTGGGATTAGGTGGGGTGATGAGAGGGGTTGGGAGATTGTCTAGGTGATTGGATGCTGTGAAAGAGTGGGAGGAGTTATGGATAGAATAAATGTAGAGGTAGTGGGAGTGGGTGGGAAATTGGGGCAGGGTAGGGAGTGGAGTGAGCCCGAGCATTAGTGAGGATGAACAGAGCAGGGCTACACCAAGAATGGCAGGTAAGGAGCACTTATACAAAAACAATCAGTAATGTGGCAATGGGACTGTTCTTTAGTATAGTTTTGTGAGAGGTAAAAGATGTAGACAAGTAAGCCAATTTGAGTTGTAAGGATGGATGGGGGGCCTATGAGAGCAGAGGAGGTAGTATAAATAGGACAGTATGGAGAACTAAGAGCTTGCTATGGAATTACAAGTCTATAGTTTCAACAGTTGTCTAGGAAGTATATGACTTATGTACAGCTAAGGAGGTTCTAGAGGGCTATGCTAAAACTTCAGGGGGTGCTGGGAATTTGATACAGGGATGGGGCCCAACTGCAGATAACACCGGGTCTGCTACCAAGCCTAACACACTGTTGCGTTGATAGATATTAACCTGTTGTTTAGCAGATAGCTGGTATCAGGTCAGGCATTTGGTGGTTTCCAGCTTGTAGAATCAGGGCAGGTGATCAAGATTCCCGACACAGTGGATGCGCTGTGGAATAAAAGATAGACAGGGTTAAGTCAAACAGCTGTAGAGTAGTTATTATTTGCAAGGGGGAAAAGGTGAGGACTATACTTGAAGTCGATAATTTTTATAAATGCACTGGGGAGCAGTGTTACAGTTGAATAGGTTAGGTAGGTTGTAAGGAGGAATTAGAGTATAGTACTACTCTCAGTTGCGGTAGTTTAGGGGCGCCAGGATTGAAATAACTATGTAATGCTCTGAGAGAGTCTAGGAGAAACGTAACCTCTCGGCAGTGTTGGAATAAATGCAGACTTGAAGCAACCAGATTCCAGTTCTAGTATATGGCCACTAAGTGGCACTATTTGCTAGGTAAAGGCCAGTACATGCCCGTGTTGGGGGGGGGGGGGGAATACAGACCCAGATTAGGTAGTTAAAAAAAGTATTTCAGCATACATAAGTAATACCTTGTGGTTCTAGGGAATGGCATTCACCACGAGCAAATCTACATAAAGAGGTTGAATTGGCAGAAAAATAACAATAAAATAGTTGTAGCAGAACAAAAACAAAAATAAAATAGTCATAGCAGAAAGCAGGTACTTTCAGAAGGGAATGCAGATTACAGGAGTCAATACGGGACAAGAGAGCAATATAGACTTCTGCAAAAGAGTTCTGTTGCTGGATTATGTTAGGGGGGTTTAGTATTCAAACAAACAGCAGTCTGCTCAAGCAGTCCTGTACTAGTTAACAGCAATGCCAGGATAATATATACATTGATATCAGTTTAAACACAGAAAAAAAGAGAAAACAGGTATTCCACTGTAAATTCCGCTGCTCATATAGCACAACAACTCACTAATCCATTTCTAGTTAACAGCAATGCCAGGCTATTATACAATATCAGTTCTTTAAAAAAAGAGAAAGCAGGTATATCACTGTAAATTCCACTGCTCATATATATCACAACAGTTTCCCACACCAGTAATTGATGCAGGCAATGTCATACTTTTCACAACATTTAACTGACTTTTACTGATGATTAGACAGTGTGCTCCGTTTAAACATGTGCGGTCTTTATATAAAGAGATATATTCTCCAAAAATATGCCCAAAACACCAAAATAATGCAGCAATTGTAGCACATATGGTTGTCGCTAACAAGGTATTTCAGTTAGAGCTGTAGAAACAAGGCAAGTTACAAAAAATAGAAACAACAAACAAATAGTCTAAAGACTAAGAAAATTAAAAAAACAACATGGATTCCACACCGATAAATTTAATATTAAAACCAGTCTTAGCGCCTTGGCCACAACAGCCTTCAATGAGTACAAAAATTTAATGAAAATACACTCCCTTTTATACATTAAACAATCAATCAATCAGAATCCATACTCCATCTAATTAATTCATAGTTCTGAAATTAAAGTGAACAGCACTAAATAATCATTTAATTTAAATACATCAAATACATGAAGTACAGCCACTAAAAATATATATTAAAGTAAACACCTCCAATTAACTTCTTTATTAAGACCCATAGGTGATAGTGTATTGAACTTCAATATGAAAACAGTTTCCTTATAAAGTAAAATGTTCTTCAATAATTTATCATTCCCTTTCTTAACAAAAATGTGTTCCAAGATAGTAGCCTGTAATAAATTAGCATTGCAGTTATGTGTCTCCCTAAAATGCAATGCTACCGGACTTTCTAACACTCCCCTTTTAATGTCCCGAACATGTTCCTGCAACCTAACTCTAAATTTTCTTTTTGTTTCTCCAATATAGAAAAGGTTGCAGGGACACCTAAGACAGTAAATTACACCCAATGTATGACATGAAAGACAATTCTGTGGTCTAAACATTGCACCATTTATTCTCGAGAAAGATAACTTAATATAAGAACATATATTACAAGAGTAACATGGTATAGTTCCATAAGTGGACAATGAAAGACCTAATTTATTAGTTGGACAAGCATAATATGCCTTAACTAACTTGTCCCCTAAATTCTGTCCTCTTTTATAAGCAACCTGAGGAACATCAGGAACAAGTCTACTTAACAATTCATCTTGTAACAAAAATTTCCAATAATATTTGATAGACTCCCAAATTTTATCACTTAGTAAATTAAAAGTAGTAACGAAATAAATATTTTGTTGTTGTTTATTATCCTTCTGTTATTGTCTATTAGTTGTCTTACTAGATATTACAGTCTTATAATTATTTTTCCTAATTTCAATGTTATTATTAAGATATTTATTATTAACTTCATAATTCATATTAGCTTTTAACAATTTTTCAATTGATTTACTAATCAACTCAATATTATAACCTCTTTGTAAAAACATATTAATTGATTTATTAATCTATCTTTCTAAATCAAAACCATCATTGCATAATCTTGATAATCTAACAATTTCTCCATAAGGTAAAGATTTCAATGTATGAGGCGGATGGCAACTGGTACCAAACAAAAATTGGTTGCCATCCACGAACTTTCGATGGACGGTAGTAGAAATAAGTCCATCTTGCCCCTCTGACAAACAAATATCTAAAAAATTCACTTTGGTTCCAAATTGTAGATCATCAAATGTAATATGGTACTTGTTATTATTAATATCTGAAACAAAAGTAGATAATGAATACTTAGAGCTGCAGACACAAGGCAAGTTACAAAAAATAGTTCACTTACACTCCATGGGATACACGCAGCAGGCTGGTACAATAGGAAGGTGATTTGTATTTGGTGCCCAGACATACAAGAGGATTTAAAACCTCGGACGAGATCAGGGGGGAGGGTTAAGGTATAAGTCATTACGTGGACGCCATAGCCACGTACACCAAGAATGGCAGGTAAGGAGCATTTATACAAAAACAATCAATCAGTAATGTGGCAATGGGACTGTTCTTCAGTATAGTTTTGTGAGAGGTAAAAGATGTGGAGAAGGAAGCCCCTGATGTTGTATGCCTAGATCCTGATGTTAAACATTTTTTTGATTTTTGCACTCAAACAATTTCTCTTTCAAAACTTTTCAGATTCCATATGGAGTTTTTCCACTGAACACAACACTCCAGTTAGTTTTACACAGTGACTGTTTTGCTTCTTGTGTAATGGTTTAGATTTCAGTTTGGCAGAATTATCTAGCAACAAATTAACCTTTATAACTTCATGATTACTACACATAAATTGTGGTAATACTTGACTTGAAGTAACTAATTTCTTTAGGAACGCAAACAATGTCTAGTATGTTCCATTCCCTGTTTTTTTTTTTTTTTTTGTTACAGTCTGAAGCAATTGTTCCTGAATATAAGTTGCAAATAATTTTCCTTACCAATGTTGTTGAATCAATATTATTCCAGTCTGTTTCTGGTAAATTTAAGTCCCCAGCTAATATTATTCTTACCTCCAGTGTTTCATGCAAGAAATGTATGAAGTCCTCTAGGCCATCTGCACTTCACTGTGGTGGTCTATATACTCCAACAATTGTCATATGTTCCAGGGTTGTCTTTATTGCCACAGTTACACAGTCTATAGTATTGGAGTTATTAAATATGTAATAATCACAGGTCTCATAGCTATCTTTAATCCCTATCATAACACCTCCACCTCATTTTTTGTTAGAATGTCTGTTACAGTAAAATCATTTACAGAGCCGCGTGCTGCATTTGTTATTACACAGGTTATGGTAGCTAGAATAAAATGCAAGATGAAAGGGGGCAGTTGTTTGCATAACCAAATCTCTTAGAAATAATACATATTGCAGTTCTTTAAAGCACACTGCACACATATTCAGGTTCGGTAACCTATTTTTTTACTTATTTTCTCATATTTTCATAGCTGCTGACGAAGTAAGTTGTACTCTCAAAATGTATCAGCAGAGGGTGGAACAGATGGTCTCAGGACCCCATAAATATGGTTAATCATCAAGAAGGAAATGAAACGTAGACAGAAAATAAAAATAAAATTAAACTGAATCAAATAGTTACGAAACCACAGATTTCAACCTGTCAGGATGTCATACTTACAGCCATAGTAAGTGGTCAGTAAATACATATTCAGAAAAGTTTAGGGAATTTTATTACAAAAACGTGTAATTATTCAGTGATGTGAAAGGAAATACAGTATTACAAAGATGAATAATTCTGAAGTGAAAACAGACCTAAACTTGAACCAGTACGTATCACTATTTACTGTTATACTATGTAACTGCAGAAGGTTTGTGGGGTGTCAAAGTCATGGCTTCAAGTTAAATGCCAAAAAATGCATAGTCATCCCATTTGGGAAAAACAAAACACCCACGGATTACCACATAGGCGGCAGCCCCCTTAATACAGAAGAGGTAATAAGAGATCTGGGGACCCAGGTAGATAGTAATCTCTCCTTTGACAATCATATTGCCAAAGTAGTTAGGAAATCCTTCTATGTGGCCCATCTAATTACTAAGGGGTTCGCATCTAGAAATAAAGAGGTTATAGTGCCCCTCTACTCGTCACTCATCAGACCCATCATAGAGTACAATGCCCCCCATTTGGGATGTACCTCACAAGACACTTCCAACAACTGGAAAGACCGCAAAAGCACCTCACCAAGAGGATTACTGGCCTCAAACATATGTCCTATGCAGCCTGACTGAAAAAACTCCAGCTGTACTCAGTGGCATATCGCTTACTCAGTGGTGATCTCTGCCTGACTTACAAAGCCATGTCCAACTCAGAATTGATGGACATGCTCCACCTAAAGAAATCCAAGTCACTGCGAGCCACGCGCTCTAGTGAGGTAAACCTCACCACAACAATAACTGGAACATGCCGGAGGGATAGATTCCTGTCACAGAGACTCCCCATGCTTTGGAACAAAATTCCTAACTACATTAGGCAGAGCCCCTCACAAACACTCTTCAAGAGAAGCCTTGACGTGTGGATGGGTAACAGAAAATACTCCCCTGGGATCACTTCATTGACTCTGCTTGACAGAGGCTCAGTTAATTAATCAATGGGGTGGCGAAAGCCGACACTCTGGCTAGGCTTAAAAATGCCCTTGGGCAGATAGCCTAGTATCTACTTATGAACCTATTTTCATTATAGAAATTAATAGAGTTACTCGGTTATAATAAAGTAAATAAATTATTACTAAGATGAATACCTTTGCAGTGCTGACACAATGAACTTTAAACCAGTACTTGTCACTGTGTACTGTTACACTACTTAATTGCAGAAGGGATATGGAATTTCATTACAGAAATTAATAGTCATTCAGTCATGGTAAAGTAAATGCATTATTGCTAAGGTGAATAACTTTTGCATTAAAAACAGACCTGAACCTCAACAGTACTTTATTTATTTTATTTATTTATTTTACATTTGGTTACCTGGAAAGTCTGACTGGATAGAAGTCCTTCTTCAGGGGAGGCCCGGGGAGTAATGATCCACATATAACAGAGAATAAAAATACAGTTTTGCAAGTGCAGAGTCAAGACATTTTACATCACATCAACTTATCATAACAATACATTTTAAATGACAATGCAAGTCGAACTTTGCTAAAATAATTTTAGATGATAATACCTATGATTACAGTAAAAAAGAAAATTAATTGAAGCAGAGGACTGAAGCACCATAAGCTGAACAATTAAATTACATCATTATGTAATGATATTTTCGTAGTATAAGGACTACAAATGTCTGTAGCTGGAAGAAGTAGTGGTTGACAGGAAGAGAGAGGTATGAGTACATCAGTACTTGTTACTATTTATTGATTATGTTAATTGCAAGATATATTTAGTTAGTGACAGTTTAACATTCCCAAACAAAAATGTTTCTACTCTGATATTTGTCTAACTGAAATAAAAGCATTTGCTATTTAATACTTATGAGTTATTTTGTTGCCTCCATCTGTCTTTCTCTCCCTTTTTTTCTTTCTTTCTCTTTTCTGTTCTGTTTTCTGTAGGTCCAGAACTGCCTAAGCACATCAATCATGGCCATCCCAGGTGCAGGAAAGTTCACTACAACAACCTGCTTGCCCAGGGACAACTTTGCAGTGTGGAAGAGGGGGCTTCAAATCTGTGGGCACCCCAGCACATGGCAGGCAGGCAAGCCAAGACCCTCGGCAGTGGAGAGACAATGGGATCCATATGAAACTCTCCTACTTTCAATGCCAGGCTCTCTGTCTTGGTCAGCCTGAGCCATAGAACCACTGGAGGTCTTGACCTCCTCAACACTGGGGTCATCTTACCCAGGTCCATCAGTGCAGACAAATATTTGTGGCTCTCTGTACCAGGATGTTATCAGTCATGTTGCATCCTCACCATCCTTTTTGTGTCTGTCCACCATCTGCATATTTTGTCTCCCCCTCCCACTGTCTGCCAACCATAGTGTTCCTGTCTGCCTTTTTCGTTTTGTTTGCAAAAAAAAATCCTTATCTCTTTTCTAACCCTAACAAGCTGTTTCATGTTGATTCCCAAAGCCTTCATTGCCTAACTGTGTGACTCTGAGCAAGTCATTTAACCAGACTTGATAAATAGGTTCATAGGTTCATAGGTTAATACTAGGTTAGCTGCCCTTGTGAGCTATTGTAAGCCTAGCCAATTATCCCTTGTGAGACTCAAACCCTGTACCTTGTGTTTGTAATGCAAACACCTTAACCATTAGGCCACCCTCCCAACCTTGGACAACCAGGGTAAGTCCAAAAAAGGTCCACGTAAATCAGTGCTCTACCTCAGTCAACATATACAAATAAAATAAAATGAAATGAAGTAAAATAAAATCTCTATTTTACACACACTGCCCTTTTTACTTCACCAGCTTTATTTATTAAAATATATTTTCAGAAAAATATGGGTCTGTCACTACCAAACAATATTACTCGTCTTCCACCTCCTTCAGTGCAACCCTCTTAATCTGCTCCTTTTGTGTTTTCCTTGTTCACTTTCTCCTCTTTTTCTGACGGTCCTGCCTTCCCCCTTTCCAACTTTATAAAAGCCCCAAAGGGTGTCCATATAAGGGCACCTTCAGACTGACTACAAATTAGGATTGCCACCTTTTCAAATGTCCAAAGTGGGGACAGGTGATAACCCTACTACAAATCTTTACAACCTTTTGATAAGCTATGGACCAGCAGCACAGAGCCATAACATTTACAAAATGTTACAGAAAGTTCAACAGATCTGTACAGCTTTGTGATGACTACCACTTTCCAATACAGACACCAGCATTTGTGAATTTCTATACATGTGAAACATGTTCTCAACTGTCATGGCTTTTACACGCATAACTAAACTCATTTAAGGTCACTTTATGCTAACTTTGGACATTTGTGACTGCACCAGTGGTTCCTTAGAAAGCTGAAAACTTCTGCAACTAGTGCAGCTGTTAACACATTGCTCATTTAAACACAGTTGTAGCAGTGCTATTCTCAGATTCCTTTACATATCTATGAAGCGTGGGAATATGAATATCACCCTAGTTTACTCATTGTATTAAATAATTCTACAGTGCTATTCTTCCTACTGCCAGCTGGCCCAGGTTATGCCTCACCATGTTCTTTGGACCAACATGCTTACCCAGTTAACAAATGTCAAATAAAGTAAATAAATAAAAATAAAACTGACTGCATGCAGAAATAAATTAACAGTGAAAGACAAAAAACAGAACTGCATTGACAGAGGCTGTAATTTCAGTACATCAATAATTACATGTTTCAAGAAGTTAAACCAAATAGACTCTTCTTCTTCCAGCTTTTCCCAGTTAGGGGTCACGACAATGGATCACCTGTTCGCGCAGGACTGGCAGTGGAGTTTTACAGTGTCGAGTTGCCAGCCCGACGCCCAACCTTCCACAGAAGACACACATATGCACGCACTCACACCTAGGGCCAATGTAGAATGTCCAATCCACCTACGGCATGTCTTTGGGATGTGGGAGGAAACCAGAGCACCTGGAGGAAACCCATGTGACTACAGGGAGGACATGCAGACTCTGCACAGAAGGCACCCCAGCCGAGGATCAAACCGGAAAACCTCTTGCTGTGAGGCAACAACGCTAACCGCTGCACCACCCGGCCGCCCTTAAATCAAATAGACTCTGATTTGTGAAAATAATTTAAGAAGATGGCATTTGTCTATGGCTGGGGTTTCTTTCTATTAATTTTTACTTTTCTATTTAACTGTTATTAATCATTTAAGTGATCTAGTCCAAGGACCTTTTTCAGTCAGAACCCAAGCCTAGTAGACAAATATAAGTACAGTGAACAAAATGCAGTAATTTTGTACACTGCAAACATCATAGTATATATAATAATAAAAACACCCATTTGTTAACCAGGTAGCCCTACTAGATACACAGTCCCTTCTCAGGGATGACCTGACAGCAATGTCTGGTTAGGTGACTTGCTCATGGTCACAAAATAAGCAAATGAGGGCTGAGAGAATCCAAACCTGCACCAGAGCTCACAGCCTTGAGTCTCTGCACCAACAGATGAACAGAAAGTAAGTACAACATTTTAGCAGAAAATAGATGATATGGAAAAGCAAGTAGAATTAAGGGGGGAAAGACAGAGAAAGAAATGACTGTATATATACAGCGGGTTTTAGTACCTGCAAGGGAATCCCTTTTCTTAGGAACATTTCTTTTCAGAATCCTAGACATTGGTTATTGCCCCTTTCTTTGACATAAGCTCCTTTCACAGAAAAAAAAATATTTGATAGAACCATACAGGAAGATAACCTAATCCTTGCTAGCTATCACTTCAGATTGGTTGCTGACTAAAGAGTCTCTTCTAGACTAGGTCCAGAATTATTGAATAAGTTACTAAAGGAAATGTGGTTCAGTGGTTAATGTTGTCACCTTACAGCAAGTGGTTCTCTAGTTTGATTCTTGGCTGGAGTGCCTTCTGTGCAGAGTTGTCATGTTTCCCTGTGTTCGCCTGGGTTTCCTCTGGGTGTTCCGGTTTCCTCCCACATTCCAAAGACATGTGCCTGGAGTGTTTCTCCCTGGCCCTCTACTGAAAATGGGCTCTGTCCCAGTCGGACTTTCCCGGTAAACAAATATTAAATAAATAAAGGCTGATGAGAATTTTTAGCTGTTAAGGCTATCCTAACATAACACTTGCAAATGGAAATAGAATGTGATTGCTTTTGTCACAAAGGATAAAAGCTTAACAATTTTGTATCTCATCTTACCACTCTGGAAATGTAGTGGTGAATAGGTAAGCTGTTGAGCCATGAATATAAAAACTTCTGTTTCATTTTAGATACATGAAACTCCATAAATATTAACCTTTACAACTTCTCTCAACTAATCAATTCAGTAACTCGCCCCACAAAAAACCTCTCCAGTGGAAGTATACTGGACTGGATCCTTGTCTCCCATCCTCACTACTTCTCCAACAGTGGCACCCTTCCAGACTCTCTTAGTGATCACCTACCCATTTTCACTAACCTACTACCCACTATCCTTCAACAAACCCACAACTATATAACTATCCGAGACCACAAAAAATTCAACCCAACTATCTTCATAAATTCCTTACAAACAATTAACTGGAATTGTCTAAAAACATTACCCCTAGACAGGGCAGTGTCACACTTTAATATAACATTCTTGCAATTACTCGACTCTCATGCTCCCTAAGGACTAAGAGAATAAAAACAAAGTCAGCCCCCTGGCTATCCAAACATACTCTTGCCATTATGAGACAAAGAGATAAAGTCTGGACACGCTACCAAAAAATTAAGACAAATCTGCTCCTTAACGAATATAAAATGCTTCGAAATAAAGTAAAGAAACTCATCACTTCCGATAGACAAAGCTACTTTTCTACACTCCAAAACCAAAATAAAAACAACCCTCAAAAATTCTGGAAAGGGATCTCTAGTCTCCTTCACCCTAGTAGTCCAGATACTCCCACCCCAGACCCAAAAGCCTCGGAACTAGACCTGGCCACCCAATTTAACTCATTTTTTATTGACTCTATTGCCAAACTGACCTCTTCTTTCTCCAGCTCCACCATACCCTCAAGCATCCCATCACCCCCCCCCCACTCACTCATTATCCTTCGCAAATTCCACTTCCCCCACTCACACTCTATCCTTCCAAAATTCCACTCCCTGCTTCCCTTCCTCTAACTCCTCTACCTCTTCTGCTACCCAACCTTTACCCCAAACACCTCCACCCTCCAACTCTCCCTCTCCCAACCCCACTCCCCTCTCTTTTTCTCCCGTACCAACATCTACTATAAAGAAACTCCTTCTAAAACTGAAACCTGGTACCAACGCCCCTGATAACATACCTTCCTACTTTCTCAGTATAGCTGCTGAAACTCTTGCATATCCCATTAGCATCCTAATCAACCGCTCCCTAAAAGAATGCACAGTTCCCCAAATCTGGAAACAGGCTTATATTATTCCACTCCACAAAGGGGGCAACAACAACAATGTCACTAACTTTCGGCCCATAGCCATCCTGTCCCCTATTTCAAAAATCCTAGAAAAATGTGTTCAACTTCAACTTCTTCCTCATCTCCTTGATAACCACCTTATATCTCCCACACAACATGGCTTCAGACCCAACCACAGCACAATGACTGCCCTCCTTTCCTTCCTAGAAACAGTAAATAGAGCTCGTGATTCTGGCTTAATTGTTTCTACATTGCTGCTAGACCTTTCCAAAGCCTTCGATACCATCTCACATAGCCTACTCATTACTAAGCTTTCTGAACTTAACCTTTCTTCTTCCTCCTTGAATTGGTTCTCTAGTTACCTATCCAACCGAAATCAAGCAGTAAAATGGAAAAAAACTACCTCCACATTTCTTAGCACCCCACAGGTGTTCCACAAGGCTCCATTCTCGGTCCTGTTCTCTTCAACATATTTATAAATGACTTTCACAAATCACTCCCTTTCTCAAACATCATCCAATATGCAGATGATTCAACAATCATCTGCTCAGCCACCTCCATCACTACACTTCAAAAACTAACTCAGGATGCTTTCTCCACAACAGAGCAATGGATGTTAAAAAACCATCTTGCTCTTAATGCCTCCAAGACCAAACTTATGATCTTTACTCCCTCTAAAGCTACTTCTCTCAATATGAATACATTTTCAATCATTAGCCAAAATAACTCACTCCTAGAATTGGTGTCAGACACCAAACTACTAGGGGTACAAATTGACAACCAACTTAAATTTACCTCTCACCTACAAAAAAACATCAAAAAGACCCATCAAAAACTTGGTATGCTTTATAGACAAAATGCATACCTCACCTCAGCCACTAAAACAACTCTAGCTACATCCTTCCTTATCCCCTCCCTTCTCTATGGTGCCCCACTCCTAACTAACATTAAATCCTCTCTCAAAAAACAACTTTCCTCTTGCTACAATAAAATTGCAAAATTCGCCACTAGCCATAAGTCTTCTACCCACCACTGTGTTTCCCTCCAGAAACTAAAATGGCTAGAGCTTCCTAATCAACTTACTTACACACAACTAACTCTAGCCCACAAGCTTAATCTTAATCCCTCCCTCTGTCCTTCCCTATCTTCTGCTTTTATTATGCACCTACCCAATAGAGTATTAAGATCAAACAATCAAAACCTACTCACAGTACATAAACCTACACATCCTCCAGGCAAAAACCTTCTATCCTTCAACCTAGCTCGCCTCTGGAACTCCCTTCCCCCACTCATCCGCACCACCTCTAATCACACTGCTTTCAAAAAATCCCTTCATACACACCTGATATCACATTGGGAATGCTCCTGCTCCCACCCTACATAACCTACTCTTCACCTACTCCAGGCTCTGCTCACATCTTTAATCAACCAGTCAAGTCCATATAAATTATTGACTCCATATCCCTCCTCTCCCCCCACTTCAAGTCATTGTACCTCCTCTTCCTTTCTAGTAACCTGTTCTCTTAATCTACTCTGCATAGATGGATAAGCTCATGTTAAATAGTTAATTCATTTTCCTGCAATGTATTTTAAATGCACACTTGCTGTACTACTTGATATTGCTTTATCTTTAACTGTTGTACCTATTGTTAAACTTTGTTTGTATCTAAGAATGTATGTTCAAAATTACAAAAATATATTTTTTGGAGCTTTTCTCCCCAGGACTCCATTGAAAACGGGTTCATTATGGCCCAATGGACTATCCTGGTAAACCAACTACAATAAATAAAATAAATAAATAAATGGGAGAGTTTTCTTTTTTTATATAAAAACATATACATTATGTACAAGCCCATATCTTGAGGTATATATTAACAGGAATGTAGTTTTATAATGTGAATGTACAGGAAGGTATGAATGACTGTATGGAATTACATGTCTTCTCTGTGTCACTGTGGACTTTTGTTCAGTGCTCTGGTTCCCTGACACATCTAAAGATGTGTTCCTTCAATGTGCCAGTGTGTGTGTGTGTGTGTGTGTGTGTGTGTGTGTGTGTGTGTGTGTGTGTGTGTGTGTGTGTGTGTGTGTGTGTGTGTGTGTGTGTGCGTGTGTGTGTGCGTGTGAGAAACAGCATGGCACGTGAGTGTGTTTGGCAGGTGAGTGTGATAGCAAATGAGTATGTATGTCTTGTTATAGCAGACAAGCAAGTTTAAAAGTGGAATTTGCACCCAAATCTACCAAGAAAAGTATATATCCAAGGTGCAAAAAACAGAGGAAGGGAATCCAGTTACCATCCAAAATCAACTTTATTATAGAAAGAATCCACATGCAGGTTAAAACATGCAAGAAGACGAAAACGCTGTGGTTAATTCATAAGGCGTTAATGTTTTAACCTGCATGTGGATTCTTTCTATAATAAAGTTGATTTTGGATGGCAACTGGATTCCCTTCCTCTGTTTTTTGCACCTTGAATATATACTTTTCTTTTTATAGCAGACACCTAGTTCAGGATTAGTTTCTCTGCCTTTTGTCCAATGAGTGCCAGGATAGGTTCTGGTTCCTGTACTACCATGAACTGCATTAAGTCGTAATGAAAAAAAGGATGAATATATACATATACATATATATAGATATACATAGATATAGGTGTGTGTGTATAAAGATATATATATATATATATATATATATATATGTAATATATATATATTTAGGGAGAGAGAGGGCTACAGGGAGAAGAAAATAATTTATCATATTATCACTGACCTACAATAGCAGAACACTAGCAAAGTGCTACTACCACTGTTTACTACTAGCAAACACCTTGCTACCTACCTGCTAGACCCAAAGGGAGGAAAAATGGTTCATTTCCTGTTTACTTGAACTTTTTGCTATTCATCAAATCTCTAACTATGCCTTCTAAGTTGTAACTCTGTCAGATATTGTACATTGAGATTTTACTGTTGTTATGCTACCGATGCTGTCTATACTGCATACATTTTTTAATTGCAAGCTTTTGTAATGTGGAACATGTTTCCATAAGCTGAATATATACTTTACACTGTTACTAGAAGTTTTATGTTTATCAACATGTACGCCAACGTTATATCAAACTATGATACTTTATTTATTACAACCAAAAACAAAAGTATACCAGTGAATAACAGCTCTACTTCCCACCATACACTCTTTAATGTTTGAACAAAATTCTCTTAGCACCTCGGCCACAGCCTTTACAGAGTAAAAAACTTTTCATACTAAAAATCCCTCATTTTATATCTCAACATAACCTATTTCAATTAACCAATTAAATACAAATTGATAAAATTCTATCCAATCTATTCTTAAAGTTAAAACATCTTTACATAAAACTTTGCCAGTTACATTCCTTGTTCAACCCATTGGGTTGCAGAGTGTTATATTTTATTATGAGAATGGATTCCTTTCTCCTCAGTGCATATTTCAACAACTCTACATTCCCATACTGATATAATATTTGTTCCAAAACAGTTACTTTCATACTATTAATTTCCCCTTTATGCACTTTATTAAAATGTTCCGCTACAGGACTTATAACCTTATTATTTCTCACATCCCTTACATGTTCCTTTATTCTTTCTGCTAGACTCCTCTTAGTTTCCCCTATATAATATTTATTACATGAGCAGCTTATAGCATAAATTACTCCCTTACTTAAACATGAATATGTTCCCAACGTGTCAAATATTTTCCTTCCTTTTCTTTCCACTTTGGTTGTAATATACTGACAAATAGAACATTTTCCACATGGAAAAGTTCCCCTTATCGTCAGATTATTCAAAATTTTTTCTTTTGGTCTTATATATTTCCCACATACCAAGAAATCTTTAAGGTTTCGTCCCCTTTGATAAGAAATTCTCAATTCTATTTTTGACAATGAGGGGACTTCTCTTATGATCTGTTTCCAATAACCTTTAACTAATTCATTAAGTTTTTTTTTGAGAAAAGAGTATATTTAGTAACAAAAAACATTACAGTACTATCTATCTCTCCTTCTCTGTCTTTTGTTCTTTTCTGCTTTGTACCCTCTTCTAATGTCCTAACTTGTTTACTTCCATAAATTTTACCTAAACGTCTATATACTTCTTCTGGGTTATAACCCCTAGTAATAAAAGTAGATACTATTTCTTTAGCCTCTTTCCATGCTTCATTGATATCGCTACACAATCTTTTTATTCTCAGCATTTCTCCAAAAGGAATGGATTCCAATGTATGACTAGGATGGCAGCTGGTAGCATGCAGCGTCCAATTAATTTGATTAAATTTCCTATGTATAGTAGTATGAATTCTCTCTTTTACTTTTCCTTTCAATGTTTTATCTAAAAAATTAATTTCTAAACCTATTTGAATACCATCAAATTTGATCTCATATCTATTAGCATTTAAATATTCTATAAAACTGGATGACAAATTATCCCCCCCTTTACAAATAAAGACCAAATCATCTATGAATCTAAAATATTTTATTACATGTTTCCTGAAAAATTCACTCCTATAAATATATTCATTTTCAACTAGCCCCATAAACAAATTAGCATACACCGGGGCAAAAGCCGCCCCCATTGCCGTTCCCTTATTTTGCCTGTATAAACTTCCATCAAACTCGAAGATATTATTTACAAGGCAAAAATGTGTTAATTCTTTTATATATTGTGTTCTTGGGCTATCTCCTAAGAAATATTGTATAGCTTCCAACCCAAAGACATGTGATATATCAGTGTATAAACTCACCACATCTGCTGTTATAAAATACATATCTTCAGCCCATATTACATCTTTTATTTTCTCCAGAAAATCAAAGGAGTCTTTTATATAAGATGGTAATTTCAATACTTCTTTTAACAAGATCTCATGCAAACAGGATTCCATCTGAACTCTTGGTGAATATTTGGCTTACAGTCAAGGGTTTTAGTTCCAATGACTGGGTATTTATATAAAAGACATTGTATTGTAAAGGCATCACATCTCATTGCAGGTCTTCAGTTGGGAAGACCTTTTAGTAGAACAGTGTAGATGACTTTGTTCTACTAAGTATTTGTTTTGTTTGTTTAAAAGAAACCAAGAAAATATTTCATGTTACCAAAACTTCACATTCTACTAACTTTTAAGGTTATTCATGCAGGTCCACTATGAATAATCACTTGATATTTAATCAACATGTGATTATTCAAATCCAAAATATCTAAAATTTTGGGAAGTTACTAGTAAACCCAAAGCTACAAATCACAATTAACATTTACACTCTGAGACTGCACAACCTTGGATAAAAGAAAGTGAAGCAAATGCTACATTCACTTTCTCACTCTTCTTTGAATCTTATGACAGGATGTCAGCAACCTTTAGATTTGACATTCTGAGCATTGACTAACTATCAGGTGACAAACTGTAGGACTCCCATTCAGGCAGTTAATTTATTAGAGATTTCATAATTATGCAATGGCTTGTCCTGCCATCAATTATCAATGTATTTGTTATCAAGTATAAGACACTTGACATTTTGATATCTTCAGATATTCTTCACTGGTATATTGTTTATCTGTATTATTGTATATCTGTTTTACTTATTGTTCTTGCTTACCAAAAGGAAAACTGCCTTATATTAGCAATGTCCATTGTAAAGGGTGCACATCAAGCAATGAGATCATCATTTTTTTGGTCTTCAGTTGGTGCTGAAGACCTTTTTTTCTTTTGTCCCTACCTGGGTTGCAAAAGACAACTCAGGTTATATGTAAAACAACCTGTCGCTGATACTATAGGGCGTCCAGGAGGTTGCAATAAACTTTTGTGTATCTTAGGAACACAAAAAAACTTTGCTACTGTGTTATCCTTCATACTTAATTTGTGTGTCACATCGTATACTGTAAAGTAATATAACCTTATTCCCTTCTTTAACAACATTTGTAGTTCATGTTGTGCCTGTGCAAAACAGACTTCATCCACTTTACTATAAATCATTTCATTATTCAAATGTTGCATGCACATCCTTAAATAATCTATAGAATTCATAACTACAAGCTGATACTTTATTGTTTGCTCTTGTTAATGTGGAGCTTATTTGCTTGTTTGTGCTAATGTGGAGCTTTTCTCTCCAGGCGTCCACTAAAAAGGGGCTCTTTTTCAGCCCAGTGGACAATCCCAGTAAACAAATGTAAAATAAAATAACTAACTACCTACCTAACTAACTAAATAAATAAATAAAATATTTTTCACTAATGCAGCTACAACTGAGGTGTTATTTTTCCACATTCCATTCATTCTTTAACATGTAAGCTGTACCGATTAGGCTATTCCTTAAGGTGTAGGAAGTCCTTACACTCAGAGTAACGATGTGTGAAATTCCAGTGGCTGTAACTGTTTCCACCCACCATTACATCAAGTGAAGAATCTGTTTTGAAGCAATCTGTCCACATTTCCCCACCCTTAATAGGCCATGCAAACCATTGTCTTTCTTGCATTTCACTTGAATAAAATGCAGAACCATTATTAGCTCTGAAGTATCAGTTCCCTTAGATAACTGTAGCAGGTGTGTGTGTGTGTGTGTGTGTGTGTGTGTGTGTGTGTGTGTGTGTGTGTGTGTGTGTGTGTGTGTGTGTGTTTGTGTGTGTATGTGTGTGTGTGTGTGTGTTTACATTGTTCTTGCACTGAAGAGAATGAAATATCCTTAACGTTCTTGCTTCTACTTATTTTCACGTACTGTGACTCTTTTAGCCAAATTACTTTAGTTATGTATGTGTGTCTGTCTTTATGTATATAGGTATGCCTTCACACTGTTTGTTAACTAGCTGGGTGGGTTGTTCCAAGAGTACTTTTTCAGTCATGATTAATGTCAGATGCAAAAATCCCACAAGGAAGTTAGAAGGTAATTAAGTATGTGCATCTACAAAAGCTGGAGGCAGAGTACAATGCATATATGTTGCATAAGCAATGCTATACTGTGAAATTCCAGTGGCTGTAACTGTTTCCACCCACCATTACATCAAGTGAAGAATCTGTTTTGAAGCAATCTGTCCACATTTCCCCACCCTTAATAGGCCATGCAAACCATTGTCTTTCTTGCATTTCACTTGAATAAAATGCAGAACCATTATTAGCTCTGAAGTATCAGTTCCCTTAGATAACTGTAGCAGGTGTGTGTGTGTGTGTGTGTGTGTGTGTGTGTGTGTGTGTGTGTGTGTGTGTGTGTGTGTGTGTGTGTGTGTGTGTGTGTGTGTGTTTGTGTGTGTGTGTGTGTGTGTGTTTACATTGTTCTTGCACTGAAGAGAATGAAATATCCTTAACTTTCTTGCTTCTACTTATTTTCACGTACTGTGACTCTTTTAGCCAAATTACTTTAATTATGTCTGTGTGTCTGTCTTTATGTATATAGGTATGCCTTCACACTGTTTGTTAACTAGCTGGGTGGGTTGTTCCAAGAGTACTTTTTCAGTCATGATTAATGTCAGATGCAAAAATCCCACAAGGAAGTTAGAAGGTAATTAAGTATGTGCATCTACAAAAGCTGGAGGCAGAGTACAATGCATATATGTTGCATAAGCAATGCTATACTAAGTAAAAGTTAAATAATCACAAGCCTCTCTCTTCTTTTACAGTTTATATATTTTCTTTCTTTTGAGCTCCCAACCCATCTCTTATTAACCTTTCCCACCAACTTTTCCCTCATACATTCTCTAATGCATTACATCAGCCCTTTTCCTATATTCCGTTACCCATATGCACTCAGTTCCTACCTCATGAGTGTCATCTGCCACCACTATCAGGAGACCTTGCATTCCTCTCCTACTTTTCAGCTGTATTCCCCATTTCTTTTTCTCATAGTTATGGCCTTTCTGTTTTTGTGATTTCCATAAAGTTCATTAGGTATTACACTACTCGGCCCAGTGTTCTTCTACCCTACTTCTGGTAAATCAGATCTCTGGCAATCAGCTGAACTATATTTGTACCTGTTAGTCTAATATTTATTTATTGACGTTTCTTGACCGGGAAAGTCCACTGGGTCCAGAATCCATTTTCAGCGGAGGCCCGGGGAGAAAAGCTCCAATTATACATTCAAAAGTATACAAGACATAATTATTAAAGCTACATTCAATGCTTCAATACACCATGTTTTTTTTACAGTTCTGTGGCCTATAAGATTTTCCAAAGATTAATGATATAGTGTATACATCCAAAAAGTATACAAGACAATATTATATATACAGAAACATATATAGTTTCAATACAAATACATCAAGAAATAAAGTTTCTTTACAGTTTTGTGGCCTAGATGATTTTCTAAAAATTAATGATATAGTGTGCAAAGATTAGCATAACTTAAGGTTCTCCCGTTCGATTCTCGGCTGGAGTGCGGGGAGTGCCTTCTGTGTGGAGTCTGCATGTCCTCCGTGAGGTTGTGTGGGCATTCGAAAGACATGCGTGAAAGGGCGTGCCTTTGTTGAAGGTTGAACGTTGAGCTGGCACCTCAGCGTTCGTCAAAATCTATTGCCAATCATTAGCGGACTGGAGTTCCACTGTGGTGACCCCTAACTGGGAAAAGCCAACAACAATTAGGGTTGGTATTGAGCATATTTTATTCACACAAATTATGGTGCATGTCAGCACAACGGCCCTCTATGGCTAGATAATGAGATTATGAGTAAAATATATAATTAAGATCATATTCACAGGAAAAGATTTTATTGACATTGATAGGAGACGTACTGTTTTGATGCTATATCCTTACTTTCACTGAGCATGCATTTGTTAAAAAAAGTTTACTGCCACCTGCTGATAAAATTACTGTATTAGCTCATGACCTTAGAACAGTAGTCATTGTACAATATGCTTGCTTATCACTCTGCTGCACTTGTTTCTATTAAGCTCTTATGAAATTTTACGTCATGTGAAGTTTTACCAAAATGTTCCTTCTTGCTGGTTTAAGCCTAGACTGCTCGTCGGCCTTAAAACAAATATATTTTTCTCAGTATGATTACTATATGTACCTCCAAAAATGTTATCTAAATTGTGGATTTTTCTTCTTAAATATTGCATATCTGGAGCTTTTCTCCCTGGCCCCACTCTTAATTGCTTACTGTTTACTTGGACCTTCCATTCAACAAAATAATGAAAAAACAAGTGTCATACTATACTACACTATCCCATTATCTTTACACTTGTGCTAAGAGGCAACATTTAGCCCACTCCAGGACCACTTAACAATAATGCCTCAGCTAAATCCAATAAACAGCATCATGCTAACTGCTCCCTCTTTAACGCCCACAACATCAAGAAGAGTATCAACCAATTTGATGCCTTGTCCATGCAAAATGATGTTGACATTATAGCTATTGCAGAAACATGGCTGAAACCTGACACCCTTAGTCCTCACCATCTCATACCAGACTATTCGTACCTACATGATTACAGCACTGGCAAAAAATCCAGGGGAGGAGCATTAATTCTCCTCAAGGACAACTTTAACCCCACCATTATTGCAGAAACTAACAATAACTCAGAATCAGATCCTAGCTGGACCCTTTTAAAGTTTTCAGCAAACAACCAAAAGCTTTTGTTAAAGCCAGTGCATACCTACCACCAGCTTTGCTACAAAATTCAATATCATCATCCAACAAATATATGCCAAAGCTCCCAAAAACTGTAACCTGACCATTCTTGGATACTTCAACCTTAATTACTTAGGACCAAAAGCCACTGATATGTCAGAACTCCTGGCCGACCTAATTCAACTCTGAAGCCATTAGACGAAACCTTCAATCCAACAGGCATATCTCACTAGATCTTGTAATAACCAGTAATCCTACAATGATATCTAACCTCATTATACATGCACCCTCCTTCACTGATCACTGTCCCATAACTTTCTCAGTACATAATCTAACATTCAAATATAAACCTAAACTCATCATCTTCAAACACCAAACCATTCAGAAAATCACTCATCTTTAAAAACACCTTGCCACCCTTGATTGGTCTTATGTAACATAAAAGACCCCGATGAAGTAGCTAACAACCTTACTAATACACTACTGCACTTGCAAAACAAATTATCCATTTAGTACAAATACTACTTCAACCTCATAAACATGACTGGGCATCTACTAAACTCAAATACCTCCTCAAATTAAATCATGAAGCATGGCATGATTTGAAATCCAACACCTCTATATATTCCCTAGCCAAATATACCTCACTATGCAACCTAGCCAAGCAATCCATCAGCAAACACAAAACCAACCATTACAATAACAAATCTCATTTTTAGCCAAATCGAAAATATTCTGGAGAAAAATCAATCTGTTGACTGGTCAAAAAAACTCAACACACTCAACACACCTCCACTTCCCTGAAGCCCTCCAACAACACCACAAACAAAATATCATGCACTGACTTTCTCAATGAGTTCAGCATCCTGCCTCATATCAATGACAAGGCAAACCTGCCACAGCCACTCCCCCCTTTACATTCCACTATTTCACTTCAAAAAGACCAGAACCAAAGAGACAGAAGAAACACAAATACACAAAATACCTCAGGCTCAGATAACCTAGCCCCTTGGTTCAGTCACTTTTGTAAGGACTTCACCTCCGACCCACTCACTCACATACACATCTGCTTAACTAGAAGATTATGCCTTAGACATGGAGAATAGCTATAGTCACTCCTGTTCCAAAACTACCCAAGCCAACTACTGCTTCTCAACATTGTCTTATCTCAATACTTCCCACTTTAGGTAAAATACAAGTATATACAACTAAATTACTGCTTATTTACATCAATAACATAATCTATCCAGGAAGCAACATGGATTCTTGTCTGAATGCAGCACCACAACAGCTCTCTAATTCCTCACAGATGACACCCTATCCATTATGGGCAAAGGCAACCTCACAGGAGCTGTCTTTATTAACCTCACAAAAGCATTTGATTTAATTGTCCGTAATTTACTATGTGGCAAACTAAATGAAATAGGCATTACTGACAATGCAAAACCTTGGTTTGTACAATTACTCACCAATAGATCCTTCAATGTAAAAGTAGGCACCACAACCTCTGACCATCATTCAAGTCATAGCCAGTTACAGATCCCCTCCATAGCTCACAACATCCATGAAGCCTACTTCACCAAACTGCATATAATCCAAATTTTACTGAACACACTGGTTATGGGGGATTTCAGTTATACCACCATTAACTGGAAAACCTACACTAGCCCTAACTCGCTAGTGCAAAATTTCCTTGATTTTGTTAATTCAAATGCCCTGGAACAAATTGTCCATACTCCAACAAGGGGAACAAACATTTTGGATCTGGTCCTCACCAACATGTCCAACAGGTGCACTGCCATAACTGTCGGACCCTCATTAGTTAAAATTGACCACAAATCAGTCACCTTCAAGCTGGCACTAACACCAGAACTCACAAAGGGTGAAATTGGACTAAGAAACTTCACCAAGGCAAACTATACCCTCCTAAGTGAAAATATAAATGTATTCCAAGCCCCACCCCAAGTTGGAAATGGTAACTACACTGAAGCTTACACTAAAGCCCTGTGCAATCACTTACATAAAAACTCGGCCATGCCAGAAAGAATCAAATCCAGATCCCCAAGTAAAAACAAGCCACCATGGTAGACATCCAGCATCAACAAATTTTACAATAAATGCAAAAAGTTGCTGTCCAAGAAAACAAAGGCAAGCCCCCAAAAATGGAAAAGCACCCTCCTCAGCCTCAACAGGCAAATAAGACAACTTGTCAAGTCCTCCAAGGACTCATTTGAGAGAAACTTATCAAGTACAGCCGAGGATCACCATAAGGCATTTTACCACTACATACATAACCTAAAGGGTAGGACCCAAGTATGTGCAGAACTAGTGGCTAACAGTATCACACACACTGATCCCAAAGAGATGGAAAAACCTACTAGCGGATAGGTTTGGTGAAAATTTCACTCTCTTATCCCCTCCTAACTTACAACATACTTTCTCCCAAGCTCCCCCCCCCCCCACCCTACATATCTGAAGACCAGGTCCTCAAAACCTTGTTCAAGGCAAAAAAACATAGCCTCTATGGGACCAGACAACATCCACAGGCTAAAACATGAACTAGCATCACCACTAAGTACGCTTTTCAATCATAGCTGCTTTGTCCCTGCTGAATGGAGAACATCAGTAGTTATTCCCCTCCACAAAGGTGGCCTAGCAACAGACCCGGGGAATTAAAGACCCATAAGCCTGACCAGCCTCATCTGTAAGGCCATGGAATATGTCATTATGGACTTCCTAAATAAAGAAATAGGTGCCCTCCAAACCCTGGATCCTACCCAATTTGTCTTTGTGAAGGGCAGATCCTGCCTGTTAAATCTGGTGGATTTCTTCGAAAATGTGACCAAGGCCATTGACGAGGGCAAACATGTGCACACAGTATACCTCAACCTGGCAAAGGCTTTTTGACACAATCCCACATTCAGGCATTACTGATAAACTTAGCAAACTGAATGTAAACCCTTTCGTTGTAAGATGAGTTGCCAACTGGCTCACAAACTGGACACACACTATCAAAGTGGATGACTCCACATCAGTCAGCACTGTTACCAGTGGGGTGCCACAGGGGTCAGTGCTGTGCCCCCTCCTGTTTGGTATATACTTCTCAGAAGTTCCGGTCAAAACTAAGGAGTTGTGGCTGACCAAGTTTGCAGACAACTGCAAACTAGATCCAATCTTTGAATCACCAAATGATGTCAGTATACTCCAGGAGGGTCTCATGCAGACCAGTGACTGGTGTTTTAGTCACGGTCTCAACCTGAATGCAAAGAAATGCATCATCATTCCCTTCAGCACAAAAAATGCCACCTCACACTATCAAATCAACAACAAGTACCCAGGAAGTGGTAACGGACCCTGGATCAGAAATTGACTGCGACCTTAACTTCGACCACCATGTGTCTATTGTAGTAAGGAAAGCTTTCCAAATAGCACACTTGATTAGTAAAGGCATCACCTCAACAGCAAAAGAAGTTATAACTGCCCTATACTCGGCACTTATCCAGCCCATAAATGAGTATAACGCCCCATTCGGCATGTACCATAGTAAGTACCTGGAGTAATTACAGAGACCTCAGAGGTTTCTAATGAGATCAAGGGGATCCAGCATGTGCCTTATGCAGACTGACTAAAGTCCCTGTCACTATACTCTGTATTGTATAGACTTCTTAGGAGACATTTATGCCCGGCCTAAAGAGCAATTCAAAACCAAAACCTAATGAACCTGCTACATATCCATAAATCAAACGGGATTAGGGCTACCTGTTCCAGAGACCTAAATATGGCCTGTGACTTAAATAGGACATGCTGGAGGGACAGATTAATCTCTTATTGACTGCCGCATCTTTGGAATAGGCTACCAATTCATGTGAAACAGAGCATCTCTATGACACTGTTCAAGAGGAACCTGGATGAGTGGATGGGGCACAATAAATGCTTACTGGGATAGAGCCCTCAACCCTTCTGGATATAGGCAGCCATTACTAAATGCAACTTTGGGTATGACTAGCATTTATATACTACTGCATTGGGATGAAACTGCTAGGCTTGAAATGACCTCCAGGTCAATAGCCTAGTAATCTCCTATGATCCTATGATCCTATGAAACAGCTCTTCTTATGAAAAGAGTCCCCCAGTGTTCCACTTTATCCCCACTACTATTTTCCATAACTATCAACAAACTTCCATCTGATCACCCTCAGTTACCTGTAATCCTTTATGCAGATGACATGGTCATCTACAAGTCAAACAAATCCCACTCTATTATACAAACTCCGCTCCTAGATTACCTTCATATCTTCAACCAATGGCTAATAGGCCAGAAACTTTTACTCAGACCTAAAAAACAATGTTATTTGGAAAAAATAACCAAAGCATCCAGCTTCCCTAATATTAAAGATGTTAACAATACTACCGCAGAAATTACCACATCCCTCAAGTACCTTTGCATTTAGTTAGACCAATCTCTTAACTTTCAATTACAAATTCAAAATACATGCAAAATGATCAATACACTACTGTTTCAGGCAAACAAGCTATGACATCTTCTGTCTAAGCCAGCCAAAGCTACCACAATGAAAGGAATAAATACTCTGATCTCAACTCTTTTTAATTTCTCCAAGTCTTTTGGGTTTCTAATACCATGACGGGAATGGGCCCCATTCCTAAGTGAAAGTATTGTAAGGTTTGTTATTGCCTGTAGTGATTTTCAGTAATTTGATTCCTGTTTTGAAAAAAAAAAAAAAAGTTGGTAGTTGTACATAGGATTGTAGACGCACCATTTTGAGAGTATAATCTCTTGCAGTTTTACCCTGAGGAGCCGTTTATTGTTACGATAGTGTCAAGATCACTTTCTGATGAAGACTTGCCCTTGTCGAAAACGTACAGATTGGTTTGGCGTTATTGGTGTTTTGTGATTTTCAATAAAAGATCCTTTTAAGAAGGAATCCTGGTTTCCGACCTCTATTTGGACACTCCTTGCAAGTCTTTATTTTTGGTTCTAAGTGAAAGTATGATTAAAGTTCATGAAATTAGTATTGTTTCAGTCTTCGATGTTAGCCAAAAGTGCTCTTTGCAGCACCCGCAATATGTCCAATATGGACTACCCATAATGGCTGCAGCCTTAAAGAAAAATGCCAGTACCTTGAAAACCATCTCCATTAAAATCTGCCAGCTCATTACTATCTCCCCCATTAATGAACACCACTGCCAAACTCTCACCAAAACTAAAAGGCTCCCAGTGCATTTGAGAGCCATTCTTCAGTAGAGAGTCAATTATCCGAACTAATTGGGACCAAGGGTAGTTCGAATAATCAGACTGTTCAGATAATCAAACATACATTGAACTGGATAAAAAAACTTCTAAACTCTTGTTTTTTCTGCACTCAGGGAATACACTTTTCAACCATTCAGCAAGTCCAGATGGCCAATAAAGAATATTTTTCATACACAAGCAGGTTACAAGTTCAAAAGATATGCACAAGCTAATATATTCAGACTTTATGATTTTTCCTCCCTAAAAAACTTTGGAAGACTGGGTTCGGATAATTGATGCTTCAGATAATCAATTTTCTGATAATCGACTCTCTACTGTATTAATGATCATTAATTCACAAAGCCCTTTCTCCTAAGACATCTTCACCTCTCACTCATAAACTTTTCACCAAAACTCCCACATATCATCTCAGGGTTATTTTTCAATCTCAACCTGCCATACTAACTCCAAAAGCTAAATTTCATTGGACTGACCATGCATTCTTCATCCTAGAACCTAAACTATGGGACTCCATTGCTCTCCCAATCAGAGATATCCAAAAGTACTCAAACTTCACACAAACGCTCAACGAACATCTTTTCATACAATCAAAGTACTGCTGCACTCACATTACAGATACCCTGCAATTTTCTCACACCCCATTATCCTTATTTCATCCTTCGTTATCTCATCTTGTGTTTCCCTCAGTTACTGACTCTCATTCATCCTACGTCCCTCTTCTCCTTGCATTTCCTCACTCTTCCTCTCCTCTCTACTCCTCTTCCCTCTGCATGCCTCTCTTACCATTTCTCTGTCATCTCCTCATGGTATCCTTCCTGGCAAGTATTCAAACTCACCTCTTCTAATGTCTTCATACATCTCTACATAATGATATGCTGCTATCCCTGTAGCATAGGCCATCTTACTCAGCATGGCTACATCTTATCCAAAAAGCTCTGCTAAGCATAATTCTATTTTCCACCCATGTTTTGACACTGTAAACTGTTTCTAGAGTTAAACATTGTGGCATATTCTTGCATCTTTAAATATGTATATATTTTAGCATATCCTTGTATCTGTAAATATGTTTTATTCATTTCTTATGTTATCCTATTTACCTGGGCTGTGACTGCAAATGGTCCCTTGAGATCAGTGCACTACCCTGGTAAGCAAATATAAAGAATAAAACAAACAAACAAACAAATAAATAAATAAATAAACAATACTATACTATACTATACTATACTATACTATACTATACTATACTATAGGGCAACCACGGTGGTGCAGTGGTTAGCATTGCCGCCTCACAGCAAGAGGTTCTCCGGTTCGATTCTCAGCTGGGGTGCCTTCTGTGCAGAGTCTGCATGTCCTCCCTGTGGTCGCGTGGGTTTCCTCCGGGTGCTCCGGTTTCCTCCCACATCCCAAAGACATGCAGTAGGTGGATTGGACACTCTAAATTGGCCCTAGGTGTGAGTATGTGGGTGTGTGTGCCTTCTGTGGAAGGTTGGGTGCCGGGCTGGCAACTCGACACTGTAAAACTCCACTGCCAATCATGAGCGGACAGATGATCCGCTGTGGCAACCCCTAACCGGGAAAAAGCCGAAAGAAGAAGATGCTATTCTATACTACATAATAAAACACAAAAAGCTGGCAGAAGGATACTGTGGATATATTTAGCTTGCCTGAGTGTTGCAGTTGGCCTAAAGTGGCTGAACCCTCTTTTCCATCCTTTTACTGTATAAATACTATTTTTTCAAATGTCTCAGTTGTCTTACCTTGTATTATCAGTTCTGGCTTCTGACTCCATTTGTCTATAACCTTCTCCACGAAGAAGCGTTTCTTCACATCTAGGTCAAATAGTCTTCCTTTAATCTAATGGTCATGGCCATAGCTTTCAAATCCTTTATACCAACATCATGGACAATGGCTCAAAATCAGGGATGCTTTTTAAAGAATGCTATTATTCAGTTAAACTGATGGAATAAAAGGAGTTGTATAAGCATTCATTTTCTGAAACTATGATATTTTAAATGTAATCTGTCATTATTTAGTGCTGTATAACTTTATGAGAGATGGATCAAACTTACAAGACAACATGAAGGCTAGTATATAGATATTGTATCACTGAGCCCTTTAGTACCTTACAATACCCAAATACCCATATTTTTCATAACTTACACTTTAACAGCTTTCAGGCCAAGTTAAACTATTTTATTAATGTTGCATAACTGAATTATCCCCCGCACCCCAAAAAAGATTTAACTTGAAGAAATATAAGTGTACTTGTATAGTTACTTGGCAAAATGTGAAGGAATGTACCTGTCATTCAATAAACCACTTCTACATTGGCAATATCAGCACTCAGTTTGATTATATTTCCTTTTCAAATGTACATCTTGAAAACATAATGTACTACCTTCCATCATCCATAATAAAATATCTTCACTAACTAGATCACAATCATAAACAATCTCCTCAAATTGTATTCTCTTTATAAACAGGACTGTATCATGATACTGTCTCTTGCCCAATCACTGCTCAAATGTTAGTTTTCAAAGCGTGTAACTCTCTCTGTATGTAGGTATACATAGTTAGATTTATCTCTGACCATTCCCAAAAATTCTGTTTTTCCGACAATGTAAAAGTTTACCTAAAGCCACCTGCATATTTTTTAACATGGTATTACTTATTCTGTGTATAAAATGCTACTGAATGCTATATGTATTTTATGGTCAATTTTGCACGCAGTGACAGTAGCACAACAGGTAACACACTCACCTTTGGTGTAGAAAGCTGTAGGTTCTATTCTCACTCCAGGTAGATGGATTGCTGACACTTCAGTGCAGCATAAAGGGAGTGATGCACTCTGGAGTGTGTCACTGTTGAGATGTTAATGAAGGTCTCATCTGCTTGAGTTGGCAGTAGCTCAGGTGGATGTAAAAGAACCCACTGCAAATTTGAAAAGAGTAGGAAAATTTCCATAAAGCACTGGTCAAATTCTCCCTAGTAGTATACATACCAAACAGGCCACTTGCCTAGTGGGACTAACCTGGTCAACAAAGGATCATAGGAATTTACTAAGCTATCAACCCTGAGGTAATTTCAAGCCTAGCCATTTCATCCCATGTAATACCATAGATACACACATCAATACCTAGGATTGCATTTAGTAATGACCGCCCATGTCCAGGAGGGTTGTGGGTGCTATCCCTGGTAAGAATTTATAGTGCCCCATCCACTTGTCCAGGTTTCTTTTCAACAGTGTCATACAGGTACTCTGTTTTACACTAATTGGTAGCCTATTCCAGAGAGGTGGCAGTGACTGGGAGACAAATCTGTCCCTCCAGCTTGTCCTATTTAAGTCACAGGCCATATTTGGGTCCCTAGAATGGGTAGCTCTAGTCATGTTTGATTTACGGATGTGTAGCAAGTTCATTAGGTTTGGGTCTGAGATTGCTATGTAAGTTAGACATAAGTCTCCCCTAAGAAGTCTATACGATACAGGGTATAGTAACAGGGGCTTTAGTCAATTTGTGTAAGGCACATGTTGGAGTCCCTTGATCTTCTTTGTTAGAAGTCTCTGAGATCTCTCCAATTGCTGCAGGTGCTTTCTACAATACATGCTGAATGGGGCATTATACTAAATTATGGGTCTAATTAATGCTGAGTATAGAGGAGTTATAACCTCCTTTGCTCTCAAGGTAATGCCTTTACTAATCAAGTGTGCTACATAGAAAGCCTTCCTTACTACTGTAGACACATGGTTGTCAAAGTTAAGGTTGCAGTCATCTTGTGATCCCAGATCCCTTACCACTTTGTAGATACTTAGGGTACTGTTGTTGATTTGATAGTGTGAAGGTACATTTGTTTGTGCTGAAGGGAATGATGATCCATTTCTTTTTATTCAGTTTGAGACCATAACTAAGACGTTGTTGATCTGCATAAGACCCTCTTGGAGTATACTGACATCATTTGGGTATTCAATAATTGCACATAGTTTGCAGTCGTCTGCAAACTTGGTCAGCCACAACACCTTAGTTCTGACCTGAACTTCTGAGAAGTATATACCAAATAGTAGGGGGAACAGCAGTGAACCTTGTGGAACTCCACTGGTGACAGGTCTGCTGGTTGATGTGGAGTCACCCACTTTGATAGCGTATGTCAGAGTTGTCATCCAGCTGGCAACTCATCTTATGACAAAGGGGTTTACATTCAGTTTGCTAGGTTTATCTGTAATGCCTTAGTGTGGGATTGTGTCGAAAGCCCTTGCCAAGTTGAGGTATACTGTGTGCACAAATTGCCCTCATCAATGGCCCTGGTCACATTTTTGAAGAAATCCACCAGATATAACAGACAGAATCTGCCTTTGACAAAGCTGAATTGGTTTGGATCCAGGATTTGAAGGTTACCTAGATCTTTATTTATGAGGCCCATAATGATACGTTCCATGGCCTTACACATGAGGCTGGTCAGGCTTATGGATCTATAATTCCCCAGGTCTGTTGCTAAGCTACTTTTGTGGATGGGAATAACTGTTGCTATTCTCCATTCCACAAGAATAAAGCCTGTGGTTAGGCTATGATTGAAAAGGGTACTTAATGGTGATGCTACTTCATGTTTTAGCCTGTTTAGAAGACAGCCTGGGATGTTGTCTGGTCCCACAGAGGCTGTGTTGTTTCCTTGGGCAAAGCTTTAATGACCTGCTCTTCAGATATGTAGGGGGGGGGGGGGTTGTGACAAGTTTGGATGGAATAAGAGAGTGAAATTTTCACCAAACCTATCTGCTAGCAAGTTTGCTACCTGTGTGGGATCACTTTATGTGATACCATTAGTCACCAGTTCTGCACATGCTTAGGTCCTACCTTTAAGGCTATGTACATAGCTCTAAAAGGCCTTATGGTTATCCTTGGCTGTGCTTGCTAAATTTCTCTCAAAGATACCCTTAGAGGATTTGACATGTTGTCTTATTTGCCTGATGAGGCTGAGGAGGGTGCTTTTCCATTGTTGGGGCCTCGCCTTTGTTTTCTTGGAAAGCAACTTTTTGCATTTGTTGTAAAGTTTGTTGATGCTGTATGTCCACCAGGGTGGCTTGTTTTTACCTGGGGATCTGGCTATGATTCCTTCTGGTATAGCTGAGTCTATACACTTATGCAAGTGATTGTGCAGGGCTTTTGTGTAAGCTTCAGTGTAGTTACTACTTCTAGCTGGGGATGGGGCCTGGAATGCATTTATATCTTCCCCTAGGAGGGTATAGTTTGCTTTGATGAAGTTTTTTAGTCTGACTTTGCCCTTTGTGAGTTCTGGTGTTAGTGCTGGCTCGAAGGTGACTGACTTGTGCTTGTGGTCAGATATAACTAATGAGGGTCCAACAGCTGCAGCAGTGCATCTGTTTGTCATGTTAGTGTGGAAGGCATTGTAGCCTTGCAAGGCCGGAGTACTCTCTGAGGCCTTGAACCAGGTTTCTGTGACTGCACAGACATCTACAGCTTTCAGTGGCAGAACTGCTTCTAGGTTGTGCAGTTTTTAGTTTAAGTTCCTAGCATTTAGCAGCATGACCCTTATTTTGTACGACTGGCAAATTTCATGTTGGTAAGTTTGTTTTCGAAACCTTGCCTAAAAAAGGCACTATGGGGAAAGCAAGAGCCTTTGCCAGCAGCCAAAAGCCTAGTGGTGCCAGATGCAAACTGTCTCGGTTTGTTGACCATGACTTCCCAGGCTGACAGAAACTGGATCCCGTTTGAATAACACCAAAAACTAAGCCAATTATTGAAATCAATGATTTTTGTTTATACTATGGCATCATTGCAGGTGAGGATAGTATGCTGGTCAAGGCTAGGGACATACCTGCCTGGGACACATGCTCAGAGAGCTCAATCGTGTCTCTTTATATCATCCAGTATAAATATATGTAATGAAAGTTTCATTATTCTGTGTAAACTTTCCAACTAAATGCTACATGCATGTTTTGAATGCTCCCTTTAATGTAATTGTTTGAGCTTCTTTCACAGATATCTGCTGAAAAGTGGTATCATACTCAGGCAGACTTTACCAGTAAACCTTCTTCTTCTTCTTCTTTCGTCTTTTTCCCGGTTAGGGGTCACCACAGCAGATCATCTGTCCGCTCATGATTGGCAGTGGAGTTTTATGGTGTCGAGTTGCCAGCCCGGCGCCCAACCTTCCACAGAAGGCACACACAGGCACACCTAGGGCCAATTTAGAGTGTCCAATCTACCTACTGCATGTCTTTGGGATGTGGGAGGAAACCGCAGCACCTGGAGGAAACCCATGCAACCACAGGGAGGACAAGCAGACTCCGCACAGAAGGCACCCCAGCAGACTTTACCAGTAAACAAAAGCAACTAAATAAAAATAAATAAATAACTTGCTTTGTAAATAAAACGAGGATTTTAACTGAGCTGTTTCATATCACCTTGCATCACTAGCTAATTCAAATTTTTTTTCCTTTATATGACATTTCCATACCTGGCTTGTTTTATGTAATTTGTAAAAGCCTAATTAAAAACAACAAAAAATGAAAATAAGTATAATATTTTTTTAATTCCAGTCAGAAAATAAACAATTAAAACATACCAGTCTTATTAAAATGCATACACATACTGAAGAGTAATGCAAAAAAAAATAAATAAATAAAATGGGACTACTGTATATCTGGTAATCAGGTTAGTGAAAGTACAGTTGTGTACACTTACCGTAAATGTAGATGTTCGGGTGTATTCACTGTTGCAGTCATCACATTTGGGTTATCTGCTTGCAGTAGCCCTCAGTCGGCCTGAATATCAAAGTCTTGGGCCCTGCGTTGGTTGCTGTCTCATCTTCCATGACGTCAGGTAGTCAGGGGTATAAAGCATACAACCAACATCATTACATCAGTTTTTCTTGCCCCAGATGTCAGGTGCCCCATAATGGGAAGCAATTATATATACAAGGTTACACCTCCAACAAAAAAGCAAATACACAAAAAGCTTTAAGCATAGTAAATAAGAATAGATGTATAGCCAATAGAAGTCAGGGGGCTGGAGGGAGGGTAACTAGGACTGCAACAGTGAATACACTCGAACATCTACATTTATGGTAAGTGTACACAACTGTACTATGTTCTTCGTGTTTCGCTGTTGCAGTCATCACATTTGGGTAGATTCCCAAAGCTAAGGATGGGAGGAGGAAATTAGATAGCATTAGGACCAGCTATAAGGTTCTGCAAGACTGCAGTGGCAAAGCTAGCTCTGGATTTAGAAAACATTGGCAAATGATAATGCTTGGTGAAGGTATGTACAGAACTCCAGATAGCAGCTTCTAGGATGTCCCTGGTAGGGACACCTCTGAGAAAGGCTGTAGAGGTAGATGTAGCCCTGGTTGAATGTGGTCTTATCCCCTATGGGGTAGGTTTTCCATGGTGTTTATAGCAAAAATGAATGCAATGGCCTATCCATTTTGAAATGGTTTGCTTTGAAATGGCCTTCCCCTCTGCCCCTGCAGAAAATGCAACCAGCAGCTGTTCAGATTTCCTGACAGGTTTAGTCCTGTCCAAGTAAAATCTAAGTTGTATGTGCATGTCCAAGGAGTGCAGTATTCATTCTCCTTTGTTCCATTGATTAGAATAGAAGGTTGGCAAACGAATGGACTGATTAAGGGCCACACAGGATACCACTTTGGGCATGAAACAGGGATTGGTCCTGAGGGACACCCTGTTCGCATGAAAGATGATGAAAGGCTCCACTGCCATGAGGGCCTGTAATTCAGACACCCTTCTTGCTGAAGTAATGGCTAAAACAAAGGTTGTTTTCCAAGAAAGGAATTTCAACTCTGCATTTGCAGCTGGCTCAAAAGGAGGTAGAGTGAGTTTTTCCAATACAAAGTTAAGGTCCCAAGCTGGAGTGGGGGCTCTCCTAGGTGGTCTTAAGTTTTTGGCCCCTCTGAGGAACTGCTTCAGCAGTGGATGAGAGAAGAGGGGTGGGTTCTGTGTTGTAATGAGCTGAAATGGCTGAGGCATGAATTTTAATGGAGGAAAAGGAAAGGCCCTTGTGAAGCATCTCAGTTAAGTATTGAAGAATCTGAGGTAAATTGGGTGCTGCTGTGCCCATCCCCTGAGCTTGGTTCTAGGAACAGAATGTGTTCCATTTTTCAGCATAGGATTTTCTAGTACTAGGCCTCCTTGCCTCCAGAATGACATCCATCACTTGCTTACTGAGGGATGGTAACGGAGAGATCAGGTAGTTAGCCAGGCTGCCAGGTTAAGGGTTTGAAGCTTTGGGTGCAGAATCTGGCCCGCCTGCTGAGACAGCAGGACAGGGGTCTGAGGCAGGTGCCATGGTGCCAGCAAAGACGCACAGTGCAAAAGGGGGTACCAGTGTTGGCGTGGCCAGTCTGGTGCAATCAGTATTGTCCTTGGTTTGTCCTGTTTGATCTTTAGTAGTACTTTGGAGAGGAGAGGCAGAGGGTGAAAGGCATAAACTGATAGTTTTTTCCAGGTGAAGGACAGGACATCCAATTTCCAAGCCTGTTTGTGGGGAATCCTTGTGCAGAATTTTTTCAATTGGTAGTTCTGGGGGAGGCAAACAGGTCTATATCTGAGCTCCCCCATTTGTTTCTCAACATGTTGAATATCTTTGGTTCCAGTTTCCACTCATGTGGGTCCATGAGATTTCTGCTTAGGTCATCTGCCAGTGTGTTTAGCTTTCCTGGCAGGAATTGAGCCTGTAGGTGCACTTGGTAGCTCAAGGCTGTGTTCCACAGAGCCATGGCTAGTCTGCAGAGGGGATATGAGTGGGTTCCTCCCTGCTTGTTTATGTACCACATAACAGTGGTGTTGTCCGTCTTTACCATTAATTGTCCTGGAAGGATGTGGTCTTTGAAGGCTGTCAGAGCATTCTGTACAGCTAGCATTTCTTTCAGATTGATGTGCAGGTGCATTTGATTTGGGTTCCATTTGCCCTGAATGCACTTCCCCACCAAGTGAGCCCCCCATGTATAGTCTGATGCATCTGTTGTTAGGGTTTGGGCGACAGGGGGTAGAGTGAATGGCAGTCCCTTGTTTTGGTGACAGGCGTCTGCCCACCAAAGTAACTCTGTCTGTAGACAAGGAATGATAGGAATCATTGCTTCTAGATCCTGAGAATGTTGACACCATAGGCATTTTAGATACAACTGTAGTTTCCTCACATGCAGTCTTGCAAATGGAATTAGTAGAATGCAGGAGGCCATGAACCCCAGGGCTTGCAGTATTTTCCTTGCAGATAGCTGGGTCTTTGCGGCCAATAGTTTGAAGTAAGCTGTCAAATGAACTTGTTTTTCTGGCATGAGAAAAGCCATCTGGGAAGTTGTGTTCAAGCTTGCTCCCAGGAATACAATTTGTTGGCAGGGTACAAGATGTGATTTCCTTTTGTTTACGGTGTACCCCAGAGAAGTTAGCAATTTCTGTACAAATGCCAGATGGTTCAATAGTATGTCCTGGTTTTCTGCCTGAATTAGACAATCGTCCAGGTATAGATATATTTGGATATTTCTTTGCCTGCAAATGCAATGACTGGAGCTAGGCACTTTGTGAATACCCTGGGTGCAGTAGATAAGCCAAAGGGCAGTGCAGAGAACTGATAGTGCATGTAGCCTGCTTTGAAGAGTAGGCATCTTCTGCAGGATTCCCTTATTGGGATGTGCAGGTAAGCTTCCTTTAAATCCAGTGTTGCCAACCACGCATCTTTACCTAGCATAGGAAGCAGCTGGTGAAGAGTTAGCATTCTGAATTTTGGAATCACCAAAAATGTGTTTAGGATAGACAGGTCCAGTATAAGATGCCAGGAGTTGTCTTTTCTGGGCACCAGGAAAAGCCTTGAGTAGAAACCTTGTCCCCGTTCCTCTTCTGGAACAGACTGAATAGCCCTGATGCTTAAGAGAGCGAGAATTTACTTTTGAGCCTCTGCCCACTGATTTGGGGGTAGGTCTGGGCAACCGTTTGGGGTTGGTAAGGAGTGAAAGTGGAATCTGTATCCTTGGGAATGTATATTTAAAACCCATTTGTCCTGGGTAATGAGTTCCCAATTTTTTGCCTGCCGGGCAATCTTTCCCCCTAAGGGAACAGTCAGTTGTGCAGGGCTTGCAAGATTTAAAGTCAAGTCATAGAGACAGTTTACCATACAGGGGAGTCTTACCACTCCCTGCTTTGGACGTGGGAGCCCCCCACTGCTTAGCCCTGTGAGTACCTTGGGACTGAAGCCAGGGTGTTCTGCTGGTTCTGTGTTTGGATCGAGAAGGCCTGGAAGAGGTAGGAAAAGGACCCATTTTTAGAGGGCCAATGCCTACTAAATCTGGGAGGCTGTACTTGCAGGAAATCTTTAACAGTTTGAATAGATTTAGCTTTTTCCTCCATCTTTTTAAGTACTTCTTCTGCTTTGTTGCCAAACAGGCAGTCTTGGTTTAAGGGAGCATCCAGCAATTTAGCTTTAACATGATTTGGCAAAGATTGCTCCTTAAGCCAAGCATGCCTTCTAAGTACAGACCCAGTGACAGCAGCCCTGCAAGATGCCTCTAGTGAATCACAACCACATTGCAAAGTATGTTTTCCAACTTGTTCAGCAGAATGCATTACATCCTGTAAATCTTTATTTTCAGCACAGTCAGGAAACAACATCATTTTCTGTTTAAGCAATCCAATAATATGCTGCTGATACTTTAACATATGAAACTGGCAGTTTAAGGCCCTAATGGCCAAGGTTGCAGAAGTGTATACCTTCTTACCCCATCTATCCAGTGCCCTGGAATCTCTGTCAGAGGGGGTAGGATTTTTGGCAGTGGTAGCCTTAATGCCCTTGGGTCCCTGTGAAACAGTCTCAGGATCCACAGTAGGATTTTTAAAAAGAAACTTGTGAGAGTCAGGAACCCTGTAATATCTATCAGGTTTTCTGGGAGCAGGAGGTAAAGAGTCAGGGGCCAAGCTAGATTCCGAAAAGGCATCATCAACAATGTCCAGTACAGGGGAGATAGCTAAAGGCCTGTGTTGGGGCAGTAGTAAGAAATCCATAAGCCTCTTTTTAGAGTCAGAGTAATCCTGGTTTTCCCAACGAAAATGCTCCCTAAGAGTATGCAAGGTTTCACCAAAAGAGAAATCCTCTGGAGGGGAAGCAGAGGGAATAGAGTCCTCTGTATCAGAATCCTGACAGATAGATAAGGGTAAATCCTGGTAATTTGAGGAAACAGAAATTTCAGAATCCTGATCAGAAGAATCATAATCAAACTCAGTCCTAGGTCTCTTAGAGGGAGAAGGTTGGTTTCCCCTGATTAAAGTAATAAGGTCTTCAGCCATTCTTATCATTTGCTTTTCAGGCAAAGAGGCCTGACCATGCAGTCTGGGCGTCGGTTTTCTAGGCATGGATCGAGTTTTAGGCCTTGAAGAAGAAGATGTCTCCTTGTCATCCTTCCTCTGTCCAGATGTCATACCAAGCACCTTTCTAGCCTTCTCCCTTACTAGCTCTGCTGTAGTTACCCAGCTATTTGGTAACTCTTCATTGCCACCCAGTGCCTGTCTTAACTCTTCCCTGAACTTCACCTCACAATTACCCTTTTTCAATTTCCACCATTTGATCCTTGGTGCTGCCCTTACACTCCTCCTCCTCGCCTTGATCAACAACATCATCCTACAAACCACCATCCTATGCTGCCTAACTACACTTCCTCCGGTCACCACTTTACAGTCTCCAATCTCCTTCAGATTGGCCCTTCTACATAAGATATAATCCACCTGTGTGCATCTTCCTCCACTCTTGTATGTCACCCTATGCTCCTCCCTCTTGTTAAAATATGTATTCACCACAGCCATGTCCATCCTTTTTGCAAAATCCACTACCATCTGACCTTCTGCATTCCTTTGCTTAACACCATACCTATCCATCATTTCCTCATCCCCTCTGTTCCCTTCACCAACATGCCCATTGAAATCTGCTCCAATCACCAGTCTCACACCCTTGGGTACAGTCATCACCACTTCATCCAACTCACTCCAAAATTTTTCTTTCTTATCCATCGCACACCCAACTTGTGGAGCATATGCACTAACAACATTCATCATTACACCATCAATTTCCAGCTTCATAAACATCACTCTATCCGACACTCTTTTCACCTCCAAAACACTCTTAGCATACTGTTCCTTCAGGATAACTCCTACGCCATTTCTCCTCCCATCCACACCATGATAAAACAATTTGAATCCACGTCCGATACACCTAGCCTTACTCCCCTTCCATCTGGTCTCTTGAACACACAATATACCAACCTTCCTTCTGTCCATCATATCGGCTAGCTCTCTCCCTATACCAGTCATACTGCCAACATTCAAAATTCCGACCCTCATTACCACAGTCCTAGCTTTTCTCCTCTCTTCCTGCCTTTGGCCATGCCTTCCTCCTCTTCTCCTCCTTCGGCCAACAGTAGCCCAATTTCCGCCAGTGCCCTGTTGGCTAACAGTACTGGTGGCGGTCGTTGTTAACCCAGGCCTCGACCGATCCGGTATGTAAATATTTACTGCTGTACGCATGAATGATTTAAATTCAGATAAACTATAGATTTCTGTTTATCTATCTGTCTCTGTATCTAAATGAAAACAAACGTGTAGAATAATAAAAGTATGCATTTATAATGCTGGCAAACTCTACCTGTCTAGATATAAGGCGCAGGCCTAGTCATTCTAGGAGAACATTTTATCATTTTATACTTCATTGACCTGATCTATTGCTGAATACAGTATTGTGTTTTGCAGCCTTAAAACGAACCACATAAAACAACTAAAAAAGGAGTAGTAATTTCTTACCAGAAAAAAAAAAAATCAGAGGGTTGTAAAACATCAACTATTCACAAAGACTTTAAGAATTACTATATTCCGTTCATCACAGGTTACTCAGAGGTCTGCTTCATCTATAAGACAACATCTGATGAAAGTTCATGCCTGGAATGCATAGTGGATTAGATAACATAATTGTCAACATAAATATTAACAATAAAAAAAACATGGCACATTACACAATGCCTTCTGTCCTTTACAATCAGAACAAGGCACTCATTTACTTCCTTCAAAAACAATCTTACTTCAAGCTCCATGAAGGTCCTAGATCATAGGCCTTGACAATGAAGTCCATTAAACTACGTATTTTTTTATTTATGATTTATTTACTGGGATGTAATGCGCTTAACACAGCAAGGCTGATTTCAGGCACTGCATGGGAGCAAATCACAAAATCATACTTTTACAGACTGCAGGTTTCTTGATTTCAAGTCACAGATCATATACAGCAGACAGTAAGAAATAATTAAGAAACTCTACCATAATTATGAAATTATGAAATTAAATTAAAGAAATGACAAATTATCTGATATAATTAAGAAATCACAATGTAATTAAGAAATTAAGAAAACTCCACTTATCTGACATTGTGACCACTGTCCAGTTATGCCCCTGTTAGGTTCACAGGCATATACTAGGGTAACAGCCCCTAGGGCCCTTATATGCCTAGTTTTTCAACCCAAATGTGACCCACAAATTTGATTTATGAAGGGGAAATTTACTGGCTGCCTCTGTCCATCAAGAGACGTAAAAACCAAACCTGGAATGAAATTTTATAATAATGTTATGTTAATTACTGTGCTGTTGCTTACATTCAGTATTTTTTGCTTGTGAAATGTTTTGTATTTCATCTGAGCTGAGTCTGAAATTGGTCAACATTAATAAGTGCACTACTCTGGTAAACAAATATAAATAAATTAATGAATTTCAGAATAATAATAACACATACTATTCCTGAAACAAAAATGACTTTGTATGGGTAAAGTACCAACAACATTTAGTCTAGGACCAGTGTAAAAATGTCAGGATCCAACTACAGCTTCTTCTACCTTTCAAACATATTAGTGCCAATTCAGGACACGTTTTTCCCTAATCTGTGGACAGAGACTGTCTGGTAGAAATATGCCTTGGCTAAATATTGACTTAAAAAGACAACTCAAAGATGGAAACAAAGTCTAGTTGCAATGGAAACAGGACAGTAAACAAGAAGTCAAACTGGAACACTTTCAAAGATCAAGAAAACAGACCAGAATAAAAACCAACATGATAAAAAAATAACTACCTGTTCACATTGCAAGCTAGCTTCCTTAACAAACCTAGCACATTTTGGTAAGCCATTAGGAGGAGAAGTAGCAACTACATTTTTTCCAGGGATGAGCTCTGACACACAGAACTAGACTATTTATAAATGGGCTCAATGACAACATTTTCTCTCCATCCCCTTCAGTAATAATATTTAACAATATTACTCCCCAACCCTCAATGTTCACTGTAGGAATACTTAACTTTTTTCTAGTTGTCCCTTAAAACATTTAAAAAGATATTCAAGTCTTACACGACAAGCCTGTTTAATATTAACAGCCCATATTTCCACATATTGAATCCCAAGCTGCTATGGATAGTTAATACCATTCTAAGGCACCCTTTAAAGCACATTTTTAATCAAATACTCACAACTAAATCCGTATCACACAGTTTCAATTATTCTTTAATAGGGTCCTTTCCAAAGGAACTTACTCTAACATCACCAGATGATTATAGACCTATTGCCAATTTCTGTCCTTCGGGAAAATTGCTAGAAAAAATTAATCATTCAAAAGTACAACATACTTTTACGAATGCCTAACAGATTTTGCCCCCTCCCAATTCCCAGTATCCTTACAGCATTATGTACACTGACCAAAAATATTGCAACAGTATGGATAATTTTATACTTAATGGGGCTATTTTCCTAACTGACCAAAATCAGCTTTGCTGATGAAGTATTACTTTAGTTTAGTTGTAGTGTGCCGTAACAATGCCCTTTTTGACACTTGTAGCATATGTAAAGGGATCCCACAGGGCTCAGTGCTCAGACCTTCTCTTTTTTGTTATTCATTATCAGCCTACAGTCTGCTCTACAAACTTCCAGATATCAACTGCACATTATGCACACACACTACTGTGTTTACAAGAAGTCATAAATCTTATAATGTATTAAATAGCCCATTTCAAAATGGATTTGCTCAAATATGGAGCTGGCTCACTGCCAGTAAGCTAATTATCAAAAAAATACTACACATTCATCGGTCAGTACTAGGCTAATTGCCCTTGTGGTTCATTTTAAGGCTAGCCAATTATCCCATTTCAGAATCAAACCATAGCCAATTATCCCATTTCAGAATCAAACCCAGCACCTTGTGTTTGTAAGGTAACATCTTAACAATTATGTCACCCAGACCCAAGTCTGGCCACTTTCTCTTTCAAAGGTGAGAATCGCCCCCAGGTTTATACTACCCCCATTAAAACTACTGAAGGCATACGCATCCTCACAACTGAAATAATCAGAAAACAGAGGTAGGCCAGAAGGCTCAAGTCAAGTCTTATATTCCCACCAGTTACCCGGAGGGTGACAGGACTAGTAAGAAACAGAGTACAAAGGATTAGTCCAAATAAAATCACTTTAGCTAGCACATCTAGGAGACTCTCTCTTTCTGATACCCTTCCTGTGGAAGGAATAAAGACGCCTAGTTTATTCTGTTAAGTAGGTAGATGGACAAGCGTTCTTGTTTTAATTATGTAGGTAGATGGATGAGTGTTATAACAAGAACACTCATCCATCTACCTACTTAACTGAATGAACTACGGGAAACTTCAACAAGGGTCTTTATTCCTTCAACAGGGATGGTATCAGAGAGAGACTCTCCTAGATCTGCTAGCTTAAGGGATTTTATCTGGATTAATTAATCCTTTGCACAACTAAAGTAATAACATATCTGTGGGTCACGCAGAACAGGAGTCTTAAAGCAGCTCATGATGTCTTACATAATAACCCGCCTACTAACACCCAAGCAATCCTGTTAGTGTAAGACATTTGGACAAAGCCAAAAATAATGGGGGAACAAAGGTGCATAAATAGAAACAGATGTTAAATATTGCTCTTATAAATTTAGAAAGTCACTAGAATAACAGGATTTGTGTAAGTATGCATTTTCTGAAGGACAATAAGTCTAAAACTTAAATTTATGCCATTACTTAGTGACTTCAATCCTCAGTGATTTGTCAGAAAACCAGATATTTTATGAGGAACTAAACCAACAATATCTGGATGTTCTGCAAAAATCTGAATAGCTGAGAGGTATGCACCCAAGACTCAGTTTACTATAGCTAAAAATGTACTCACAGCTTGTCTTCAGTATAAATCTCCACTTATCTGTTTTAATTCTCAACAAAATATAGCCATACTTCAAATGAATGAAAATAAAATACTCATATTTTTCATGTATCATGTAACAAAGAACACCACTGTAATACCAGTTAAAGCTACAGCACATTTACTATTGGATACCGTTGCCTACAAGCTCCAAATTGATAATTATTCTCCTTTAAAAAATACAATCAGAAATGTATGCTACAATTCAAGAAGTCAAGTGACACTACTGCTATACAGACTCCTGTTTTGCATAGACAGACAAGCATTGCACAAAATAGCCACCATGGCTTGGAATTCATTACTTGGCAAATCAAATAGCTCCAGCCATCTTTCACTCTTTAGAAATCAAATAAAGGGACATCTTAAAAAAATATAAATGCAACTTCTTCCAAGATACATGTTGATGTTCATACAGCTAAAACTTCTGTACACAGTATGTTTTCAATGTCACTGCTGAATGTACTTTAGCTTTGCTTAATTGTGAATATGCAACTAGTGTGAGCATGTATGTAACGCACATTTATTCTACTATGTTCCATGTCTTAAAATTATTCTTTTCTATTACTAAATGTAGATGAAGTTAGCACTAATTAATGTCATCCATATCATATCGCCATTGTAATACAAACGAAATGTTATCTTATGGATGCCATAATGTAATCTAATGTAATGTGATAGAATGTTTTCTATTACTGTAGATAACAGTGAAATTTAGGAAATATAGTACGCACTGTAACTATTGTTACAAAGTCCGTCACTGCCAGATGGCCTGGATCATGGCTGAAAAGAATCTGTCGACCAGTTCACCTACCTGATTAACAATCAAACAAACAAGTGCATAAAGTAAGAAAGCATCAGAGCTTGATAGCTCATACACAATGAATTAAGTTAAGCTATACTACATATTATATATATACCTCTCAAGTGTCCAGATTTTTGGAGAATGTCCAGATTTTTGCCTTATATTTTTGGACTGCTTTTCATAAAATTTGCAATTTTCTGGCAACTCACCGACGATTGAAGTCACTAAATAATCATACATTTCAACTTAAGACTTCACATCCTTTAGAAAATGCATCGTAACACAAGTCCTGTTATTCTAGTAACTAAGAGCGATATTTAGAAATCCGTCCCTATTTTGGGCCTTTGCCCGACCATTATTTTGGTCTTTGCCCAGATTTCTTGTGCTAAGAGGTTGAGATGAATGATTACATGCAGTATTCACACAATTTAATGTCAGGTAAATGGCATTTGATTAAAGTGCAAACTATGTGATTTTTGCTTTTAAATTAATATTGCTTAAGTAGATTTTTTTCCCTTCAGATATGGTGGATGTAGGAATAGGTCAGGGTAACAGATGATGTAGTAGGAAAAGTCTGAAGGAAGAGCATAATGGAGGAGCAGCTATTTGCATGATAGCAGTATGGTGAAAGCCACAGCAACTAGAAACTAAACAGCCTACGGGACATCTTCAAAGGAAATGCGATGTGCATAATTCCACATTTACAAATAATCAGTGTTCTAAGGTAACTAGGGAAACAAGCAGAATTTAAGGCAATGGTTATAAATAAAGTACAGTCACCATAACAGTAGATGTTCTAAAAGATCACTGTTGCAGTAGCCTAAGTTATATGGGTCTTACCCCACTGCTAAATGAGAGCTTTTCAAAGTTAAAAGCACCCGACATGCACTGTAACTGTCTGGAGCTCGAGAGGTGCTCCATATAAAATGACAGTTACAGCGGGAAAAACTCAGAGCCTGTTTTTCCCCCAGAAAGAAAGGCAATAGCCCTGAAAGGAAAAATGCTAAGAAACATAACAAAAACACCCTGGCAAAATAAACAGCAAAAAAGGGGGTTGGAGGAAGAGGACGGCAATTGTAATAGTGTTCCTGTTATGATAAATTAACTCACACAGTTGCACTATGCTCAACATTAGATTACTGTTGCAGTAGCATAAGCTATTATTTGTAGCTTAAAAGATAAAAGACAGAAGGAAAAAATAAGTGTCCCAGTGCACCAGGAGAGCTGTCCTAAAACCTGCTCTGGACATCATTATCATCATCAACCCCATATGCCACTCTCCTGCCTTCTTCAACAGCTTGACTGTTGCAGGACTTCTCTCACACAATCCCTCCACCTATTTGTTGGAAGCCCTTGTTTTCTCTTGCCTTCTTCCTGTCTGTCCCAAATCTTATTCACCAGATTGTTTTCTGATCCTGAAAAAAGAATCCCGTTTGTAATGCTTTGTAAAGGTATGTAAAAAGAATCAAGCTACTGCCTATATAATATTTCTAGAGTCTGCCCCTTTCCAGAAAGCCACCAAAGAAGCTAAGGCCCAGGGCCCTAACCCTGCCTGGAAATAGTTTATCATAGTTAGCATAACAAAAATAAATAGCATGAGACAACCAACTAGAAAAGGTCTGCTTTGACACTGGTTGACCTTTTCTCTTAACCTCAAAGAAGACAAACTGTTGTTTAGCTTTTCTAAGGACTGAGTTTTTGTCTAGGTGGTATCTGAGCTGCCTATGGACATCTGGAGTATGAAGAATTTTCTCTCCCTTGTTTTTAAAAAAAAAGACAGATGGATTATTAGGCTGGCTTGAGGTAAACTCAGAGACCACTTCAGGCATAAAATATGGATTAGTTTTCAAAGAAACCCTGTCCTTGTGGAAAATGAGGTAGGGTTGACTCACCATAAGTGCCTGTAAGTCAGATACCCTCCCAGCTGAAGTCAGAGTAATGAGTGAAACAGTTTTCCATGTTAAGAACTTCTGTTCAGACTACTGAGTTGTTTTAACTATCAACAGAGTAAGCTTTTCAAGCACAAAGTTAAGATTCCCAAGGATGATGCATCTGTTTCCTGGGTGAACGGACTGTAAAACCCCTTTTGAAAATTGCTTTACCTGATGATGGTTAGAAAGAGGGGATTCAAGGGTAGACAAGGAGAGATAGCTTACAAATGAACTTTGATGAAGGAGAAATAAAGGCCAGAGGATAGTAACTCACAGAAATTATCAAGAATCAGAAACAGATGGTCCTTGTTCTTAGAATTGCATTAAGATAAAATAGTTTCCATTTTCACATATATAATTTCTTGGTAGCATTTTTTTATCCTCCTTCAATACCTGCTGCATGTCCTGAGAAAAAAAAGGTTCCTAAAAGGTATCAACATTCAATCATCCAGACAGCTAGCTGAAGAGTAGTCAAACTAAGGTGCATGAGCCTTCCCTTGTTTTGTGTAAGTAAAGCCAGTCGGTGGGGGCAAGCCTGTGGTAATTGCCCTTGGCCAGTTAAAAAAAAAAGGGAGAACCATTGTTGCCTGGTCTGAAAGGGGGTCACCAAAACAATCATTTAAGAGCCCTTCTGGATTTTTAGAAGAATCCTTTATTTTAATGGAAAGGTGGAATAGCACAGAAAGAAATGGCAGCTCAAAATCCACAATTTAGTGTTAGTGTTTTCATTCTGTCACTCACAATGAAGGAACTTCTTCAGACATCAAAGCACAGTCCTGAACAATTTAAATAACACAGTTAATTATGACATCATGACCTCTCTCAAGCACAAATACAACCCCTAAAAACCATTTAAAGGAATATATACAATACATGAGAATGCATGTATTAAAAAAAAAAAAAAAAAAAAAAAAAATATATATATATATATATATATATATATACACACATATGTGTGTGTGTACATTAAAACTGACATACTGAAAACATGAATGAAAAAAATAAATAAAAACATTTGTATCACTGTCAATATTTTTATCTGGTTAAAGATTTTAATTTTAAGACACATTTTAAAGAACAAGTATCATTTAAGCCAGGGAAGGAAAAAGCATTAGTCTTCAATTGCCAAAATAACTCCCTCTCCTCAAGTCTTAATGAGCATGCCCCCCCCCCTCCCCCCAGGGCTGACTTCTACTTTTTCAACAATAGTGTAGTGAAAACAGTGATCAGCTTGTTCCAATATTTCTTGCTAAAGCATTATTTTTATCCTGTTTGCTGATGGCATACTGATGCTCATAGATCCTTTGTTTAAAATGCCTCTCCGTCTTTCCAATGTAGAAAACGGGGCATTGTTGGTATCTTGCTAGATAGATAACTCCCATTGTGTTTCAATCATATTTCCCTGCCAAGGTAAATTTCATGTTTCCTATATTCATTGAGCAGGTTATTTTTATGTATTTACATGTAGAGCATCTGCCACACTTTTTCATGCCCTTATTGAGAACATAGGGCCTTATTTCTTTATTTAACAATGATTTCAAGTTAAAACCCTCTATTCATCCCACAAGAGCTAGGGATGGAATGGACAAGGGAATTCCTGTTGGGTAAGGGAGCACCAGGGGATGAAACAGATTTGATTTTACATCTATTGGAGTTAATTATTACTAATAATTATTTCTAATTTGATGGGGATCTGTTCCTCCAAAAAACAGGGGTGGCGATGGGCTCACCTTGTGAGGGAGTGTTCGCCAATTGTGTCATGGCCCATTGGGAAAAACAGATATTTTTCCGACATGAAATTTACAGCAAGCGAGTCCGTTGGTACAATGGGTACCTAAAAGATATGTTTCTACTATTCGAGGAGAACTTGGGAGATGTCACAGAATTCATGCAAGTCTTATGTAACATGACACATTTTTTTGGATTTCAAGTTTCACTTTGAGACTCAAGCAATCCCATATTTGGATGTTTGGTTAGCAAAAGACACAAACAATAGTAGGTATATAGCTAAAATTTACCAAAAGCCTACATATTCAAATGACTTCCTCCACTTTAGCAGCAACCACACCTTTCACCAGAAAAAGGCTGTGGTAAAAGGCCAGATGGTCAGAGCAGCCAGAATGACAACTCTGGGTTCAGATTTCAACATCGAGTGTGATAATTTAAAAGGGATGTTTTTTTAGGAGAGGTTACCCTTCTTTTTTGCTGGATGAGATCATTAATGAGGTCGGGAGGAAAAGAGAATCAGGACATTTCTTACCCATACTGAATAAAGGGTTAGTTTCACCTGAGGAGAGAATAATTTCAAGGATTATTCCTAGCAGGGGGGTGAAACTACAGAGAAAATTGATTATAAAATCAGCTTTCTAACAACTTTTTCAACTGATGCCATCGACCTCAGGGACATATTAAGTAAAAACTGGGTCCTGATAAATGATGACAGTAATTTAAGGAACAAACTTGGACTAGAACCAAGGATCATTTTAGAAAGGGTTTTAACTCAAAATCATTATTAAATAAAAAAAATAAGGCCCTACGTTCCCAATAAGGGCATGAAAAAGTAAATACGTAGATATAATCTGCTCAGTGAATACAGGAAACATGAAATTTACCTTGGCAGAGAAATATGATTGTAATACAAAGGGAGTTATCTATCTAGCAAGATGCCAACAATGTCTCGTATTCTACATTGGAAAGACGGAGAGGCATTTTAAACAAAGGATCTATGAGCATCAGTATGCCATCAGCAAACAGAATAAAAATAATGCTTTAGCAAGACACATATTGGAACAAGCTGATCGCCGCTTTCATTACACTATTGTTGAAAAAGTAGAAGTTAGCCCTAGGGGAGGACCGTGGTCATTAAGACTTGAGGAGAGGGAGTTATTTTGGCAATTGAAGACTAATGCTTTTTCCTTCCCTGGCTTAAATTATACTTGTTCTTTAAAATGTGTCTTAAAATTAAAAATCTTTAACCAGATAAAAATATTGACATTGATACAAATGTTTTTTATTCATTTTTTCAGTATGTGAATTTTAATATATATATATATATATATATATATATATATATATATATATATATATCATATATACGTATATATTTTAATACATGCATTCTCATGCATGGTATATATATTCCTTTAAATGGTTTTTAGGGGTTGTATTTGTGCTTATGAGAGGTCATGATGTCATAATTAACTGAGTTATTTAAATTGTTCAGGACTGTGTTTTGATGTCTGAAGAAGTTCTTTCATTGTGAGCGAACGAAAGCTCTAACAATACATTGTGGATTTTGAGCTGGCATTTTTTTCTGGTATTTTATTCAACTGTTGGTGGTATTCGTTTTTCTAAGTTGTTTGTGTGTCATGGAACCTGAAGAAAATGCTAACTTTCCTTCACTGTTTTCCCAAAACAATGTCTCTCTGAGGGACAGGAACTCCATTGGGATGTTAACACAACTAATTCAGCAGTTAGCCAATCGGGTTGATGACTTGACCAAAAGAATACTTTGAATGAAGTCCATTCTTTTTCTTCTGGCAGTGGCCATCTCTCAAGTACAAGCACTCTAAGCACTCTAAGCCAGGAAAACAGTATTAGCCAAGGTAACTAATCTCTTACTACTGTTTCTTCTAGACCCCTTATAAACTCTCAAAATGTACAAGAAGGAGTTTCATCTGGAACAGTTAATGGTATGGCTAACAATAATAATCTTGGACACAATGTTCCTGGTAGTATCCCGCTCCTCAATGACTGGCTTAATGCTAATTCAACATTTTTCACTCTGCAAGCTGATGGCACAGTGCTTAACCAAACTGCAGCTTCTGAGTTAAGGGAAAATGTCATCATTTCTAATTTAAAAGACATTGATTCAAAGCTGATAAAGTATAAAAAGCTTCAACTCGAAGTCGCTTACCTCAGGGAATGCACTCAAGGACAGCACATTCCACAAGGTCTTAGACAGTGGCGATATCCTACTGGTTTAATCCTGAACTCACCCTTTCATTTAGATTTACTGAGACTGATCACCAGGGAATTGAGTTCTTAGAAATCCTGATTAAACACTACTCGACACAAATGGATGTTTTGAAAACTGAACTTGATGCCTTGGAACAGAACATTAAGTTGGATGTTAACTTTTTAAGGTACAAGTATGATTTTTGCTGTATTTACAGTAGCATAGATGCTACCATTGATAAACTGAGAGGGTAAAAATCATAAAACTTGAAAGGGATAGGAAAGAATATGAACAGGGTATAGCATACCCACCTCCACCCCTTTCTCAGCAAATGAACAATTTAAACAACAACAATGGTGCTAATTTACTGCCTAACACCATAACTGAAAGTTATATAGATAACGATATACAAGAGGCAGTAGTAGACACCCCCAGCAATTGGAACAGCCGACTAAGAAACAGAACACATCAAAATAATGGCGGATCCGAGCTACATGATTTTTGGAGGGGTCAGCAGCAGCCTTCAAACTCGGCCCAAGGCAACAATCGACACAACTAGAGGTCCAGGGGAAAGAATCAACAGTGGAGGCAGCAGACCAGGGCATTATTGATGGAACGGATGTGCCGGTTCACCGTGTCAGCATCTGCAAAAACAAAAGGAGACTTTGTAATTTATAACTATACTGACTTTGTTATTAAACCTGCCTTGGTCGAGACTTTATCAAAGGGATTGACATTTGTGCCTTCTATGAGGGCTAACTTGGCAAGCTGTTTGCTCGATTTAAAACTTTTTTGCCGAAAATTGAATTTGCAACTGCTTTTTGGAAATACTTTGTCTACACTTCCTGAACTCAGAGTATCTAGTGTTTTGAACCCCCCACTTCAGCCGACCATTAATTTATTTGAGAAAATATGCAAGGCTGACATTTGATTTTTACTGAATACATCTATGGGGAAGAGTTTTAAGAACAGGAATATAACAACAAAAGAGCTTAATGACTTGCTTGATCTGAGAATGGCAGGAGTTAGAGTCATGCGACCTGACAAAGGTGTGGGGCTTGTTTTTATGTATGAAGAGGATTACAACATTAAAATTAGAGCTCACTTAAAAATGAGGCATATGAGCATGTCTCATTGAATGAAATGAACAAGGCATATCACATTGTGTGTAATAATTTAAAAGGGATGTTTTTTAGGAGAGGTTACCCCTCTTTTTGCTGGATGAGATCATTAATGAGGTTGGGAGGAAAAGAGAATCGGGACTTTTCTTACCCATACTGAATAAAGGGTTAGTTTCACCTGAGGAGAGAATAATTTCAAGGATTATTCCTAGTGGGAGGGGTGAAACTACTGAGGAAATTGATTATAAAATCAGCTTTCTAACAACTTTTTCAACTGATGCCATCGACCCCAGGAACATATTAAGTAAAAATTGGGCCCTGATAAATGATGACAGTAATTTAAGTAACAAACTTGGACTAGAACCAAGGATCATTTTTAGAAAGGGCTTTAACTTGGAAATCATTATTAAATACAGAAATAAGGCCCTATCTTCCCAATAAGGGCATGAAAAAGTGTGGCAGATGCTCTACATATAAATATGTAGAAATAACTTGCCCAGTGAATATAGGAAACATGAAATTTACCTTGGCAGGGAAATATGACTGTAACACAAAGGGAGTTATCTATCTAGCAAGATGCCAACAATGCCCCGTATTCGACACTGGAAAGACGGAGAGACATTTTAAACAAAGGATCTGTGAGCATCAGTATGCCATCAGCAAACAGGATAAAAATAATGCTTTAGCAAGACATATTGGAACAAGCTGATCACTTGCATTCACTATACTATTGTTGAAAAAGTAAAAGTTAGCCCGGGGGGGGGGGGGGTTGGCAATTGAAGACTAATGCTTTTTCCTTCCCCGGCTTAAATGATACTTGTTCTTTAAAATGTGTCTTAAAATTTAAATATTTAACCAGATAAAAATACTGACAGTAATACAATTGCTTTTTATTTATTTTTTCAGTATGTGAATTTTAATGTACATATATATTTTAATACATGCATTCTCATATATTGTATATATTCCTTTAAATTTTTTTTAGGGGTTGTATTTGTACTTGGGAGAGGTCATGATGTCATAATTAACTGTGTTATTTAAATTGTTCAGTACTATGCTTTGATGTCTGAAGAAGTTCCTTCATTGTGAGCGAACGAAAGCGCTAACAATAAATTGTGGATTTTGAGCTGGCATTTCTTTCTGGTATTTTATTCAACTGTTGGTGGTATTCGTTGTGGAATAGCACAGAGGAACACTTTCATGCATGGGTATGAGAAGGCATCTGACATCTGTCTTCCAGGCCTGACTGCAAGGAATCCTGAGACAGAATTTCTTTAGTTGTCAGTTGTGAGAGGAAGTAAAGCGATTTACTTGAGGTGCTCCCCACATTTGGATCAATTCTTGAATGACCTCAGGTGAAGTTTCCATTCATGAGGGTCTGTCCTAGTCTTACTCAACTTGTCAGCTACAGCATTTTGCTCTAATGTAAATTGTGCAGACTGAAGACAACTTCAGCTGAGTTGCTACCTCCCAGGCTATCATAGTAAGTCTGCAAAGGGGTATGGTTCTGTTTATTTATTTAGCACATCACAGTGATGGTGTCTGTAAAAACCTGCAGAGATATTGAAGATCAGAGAGGATTTAGGGTATTCAAAGCAATTACAACTGCAAGCATCTATTTGACATTTATGTGCTTTTGCCTGTCTTATTTGTTCCACAGACCTTGTGTGTTCACTGTCTGGAGCATTAGTTGTGACCGACTGAAAAGGAGATGGGATAGATAATGGGAGACCTGGATTCCAAGTGAACTGTTCTACTGGGTCCCCTTCAGATGATGAAAAGTTCAAAAGACTGAAAATCAAAATATCTCAAATTCAAAATATCGAAAATGGAATTTGCCCCTTATCCACTGTTACGTGATCTGATCTCAGAGTTGGTATCTATATAATTAGCAGAGGGAGTGGGGGTGCATCCCCCCACATAAGGGGTTGCAGGGGGACTTCCCCCAGCATTAAAAATGTTTTCGATATTATGAGTTTTAGATATTTTGATTTTCAGACATTGAACTTTCGATCTTCTGACATAGACCCAGTCTACCGACAACAGAAACTCCCTCCTTACAAACCCAAGACTGGAATCTGAGAAGCTACCAGGTAAAGATGTTGAGCTCAGACTGTTTTGAGGTACCATTGAGCTTTTCTCATATGAAGTGTGACCAGGGAAATCATAAGAAACACAGAAGTCATATATCCCAGAATCTTGAAAAATTCCCTAGTAGATGCTCAGTTTTGTGTGGAAAAAATTCACAAAGAACTTTTAGAACATTTCTACTTTGTCTGGAGGAAGTTTCCAATTCACGTGAAACAGAGCCCCCCCCCCCCCGATGCTCTTCAAACACAACCTTGATCAATGTGTGGGTGACCATAAATTCACTCCTGGGGTAGCACCCATGTCCCTCCTGGACACAGGAAATTGTTATTAACTAACACAGACACTTACCTCTGCAAACTTCAGTCACTTAACCACTGACAGCTGGAGCAACTTGGGATAAATATGTCTAGGCTTGTAAGGGCTCTATGGCCATTAGCATAGTAACCTAATATGAACCCATGAACCTATAATATATTTTGAATTCTTATACTGTTTGCACTTTAATTGATCATTTTTGAGTGTTTTTCAACTGTTAAGGGCTACACACTCAAGTGCGATAGCCATTTTTCTGCTTTAAAAGTGCTTGTATTCCTGTATCTGCTTTAACTTTTGAAAACAAACAAAACAAAAAAAAAATCCTATCTCTCTATTAATTTCCCACCTTTCTAGAACCAGTAGAGTCCGGTTTTCAGATTTTGCTGAATTCTGGGCTATTTGAAAGTTTCAGTGTTGCCCAGACCTTTCTAGAATAGAGGAAAGCTTCTCTGTTCATCAGTAAGAGTGGTGAGCTTTGAATAGCCTATCTGTCGCTGGAGGAGTGGTTTCAGTTCAGAATCTGTAGTTTTATTGGCCATTTTTGGCTATTTCTATCCCTTTCATCTTTCTGTTTAAAAACCCGTGTTTGTGAGGTTTTTCGCTTGTATTACCTCAGCAAGAGCCTGCCTGGGTGTCCTGCAGAGTCCTACAAGCAGCAGCGAGAGAAAAGGGAGACTTTGAGTGGATTAAGTACCTCTGTTTTGCATTTTATTGCTTATTCCGACCGTTTTTTTTATTAACTTTGCTACTTATTTGAACTGTTTTTATTTTTTTATTCTTATACTGTTTGCACTTTAACTGATCATTTTAAGTGGTTTTCAACTGTTTAACTGTTAAGGGCGACACACTTAAGTGCGGTAGCCATTTTCTGCTTTAAAAGTGTTTGTATTCCTGAGGGCGTGGCTAGGATGTTGAACTGATAGCTGCACTTCATTTCAGCTCTCTTACCTCATTACAATTCCTGACAGGAATTTTACAAAATAATATTTAATTTGAAGAAATATTTATTACTAACTTATTTCTAACAACTTCGAGTATCTACAGGAAAACTTTCATTGTCAGAACTTGAATAATTCCTGTCAAATTAATTACTGAGAAATCAGCACCAATATCAGCTTTACAGCATGAGTCATCTAAGGAATTCAGCCCAAGACTCTTCTCTCAGAAAAGATCTACAATCTCTTATTACAAATATACAGGAACTTACAATAAAAATTGACAATATGGACAATAAAATAGATACTTTTAAAGAAAAGTGCTCACAACAACTAGAACGGCTTCAAGAAATGTTTACTCATCAGAAAGGACAGATATCACTTATTGAACAGTCATTAAATGACATTGACACTAGAGTCCAAATAGAAGAACAACAAACTGAATTCTTACTTCAACATAACACATATTTACTAGAAAAGCTTGATGATATGGAAAATAGAACAAGAAGAAATAATATTAGAATATATGGTCTACCAGAAAAATCTGAAGGGGACAATATGATAAACTTTCTTACCACCTGGATACCAGATGTAATAAAATTACCTGAAGCTCTTTCAAATGGTATAGAATGTGTGCATAAATCACTAGCAGCTCCAGGAAATACTTCTTCTCCAATTAAGAACAAGCTGAGATCCATAATTGTGAGACTTTTTTCTACACAAGATAAAAATCTTATATTAAGAAATTCTTGGGCAAATTCTCCCATCAAATACAATGTTTCATTAATAAGATTTGACAACGATTATTCTACAAAGGTGGTTTCAAAAAGAAAAGAATTTCTACCAATAATAAAAACCTTGAAGAAGAAGCAATTGAAAACCCATCTTTTATTTCCAGCAAGACTGAGAGTTTTTCTACCAAATGGAATAAAAGTCTTTGAAACAGTAGATTCATCAATAAAATATCTTACCAACAGTAACATCCTAACACAAGAAGAATCTATGGACTGGGCAATTAGTGCTCCAAAGAGAAATGCTGAAGTAAATAACTGGAAAACTGTTGAGCAAAAGAAAAAAAAAACTAAAGGACAAATAATCTTACATGTGTTATATTCTGTAAAAGTTTAAATAATAATACAAACAACAAAATAAAAATTATTTCTGTCTTCAAGTCACTCTGAAACAGGTACTGTTTTCAATTATACTTTAAATGTTAAAGTTAATATAAATTCAAATACATTTAACTCAATCACACTAATATATTAAGCATAATTTAAACATTACTTCATTTTTCATTATTATCCATCTATTATTTTCATTTCCTTAATCAGAGTAATCAACACACAACAATGTTCTCAATTTTTTATTTTCTTCTTTTTTTTTTCTCTCAACATATAAAGTCCTCATTAACTTATAATGTTTTATTCAGTACATGGTTATACTGCTTAATAGGTATAGTAATACCTGTTGTATACTTTGTTATCAGTTACATCTCTGACTACATTTCGTTCTATAAGTTAAAAATGTTCCTGTTTGGGTAAACAGTAGTGCTGGGTGGGAATGTGTTATTTTTGATATGAAGTATTTCAGTTTAGATGCATCATAAGGCTAGTTTAAATTGCCTTAAAAGTGTTTTGTCTTTGACTCATTTGCACATATTAATATGGTGTAGTGCAGAATTTATTGTGAATGATATTTTACGGCTATAAGCCGAATGTGTTGTAGTTCCGGACATCCGGAGCTGAGTGACAGTTTTGAGTTACTTGGATATCCTGTTATCTTTTGTCTTCAATGAAATAGGGCATAACATGTTTAAAATGCATTTTTTAGATGTGAACTGTATATGGCAGACTAGAGCGGTCACGTGAACAGTGCATGATCTTGTCAGGAAAAGAGAAAAAAAAAAAAGAGAAAAACACATACCTTTTCCCGCTTGGTTCTCGAGACAGCATAACAGTCATGAATACTATTAGAAACTTGAGTTCCTTATTGCTTGACACTTTTACTTGTATGCGTCATCCCCTGACTCTAACTGACGTCTAATCAGGAAATATGCTCAGTTCACTTTTAAAGATATAGGAATCTAAATTTGACTTTTACTGAAACGGAAATAATATATGTGGTTCGTTTAAATATATCCAGTTCTTTTTTAAACATGCTTTCATGTTCCATAACCACCCTATTTAAGGTTTACTTATCGGAACAGCATATGCTCTATTACCCCATAGTTTAAATACATTTTGTCTATTTACTGCAAAGTAGATTAGGAATTTTAACCTGCAATATTATCAGACATAATAGTTTAAATCTTAGCAGCTTTCCTTATTTGACATGTTCTCCAGTTTACTTTTTAAATACTACAATGAGAAACTGCTGAAGTTTTATTCTAAATTTTCATTCAATCATAAGCTTAAATTACTGGTGCTAAGTAAGCCAAAATTATATTTCCAACATCTATTGTCAGCAGTTAAACTCACTAGTTAGGTTTCAGACTAAGCTGTAAGAGATAATATGCGATTTAGCTAGATGTTTAGTTTAGAAACTGTGGTCAAATGCACTGTAGTTTTACCTTTGCACTGTGTCTTTTTAGTTATACAAAGTCTCTCTGACAGTTGTTAAAAGTGTTAACAACAAAACACCCAAGCAAGTAACAACACTGTAAGCAGTCTCTTAGATAAGGGAGACATCTAAATTTTAATCTTGTTGTCTCCAGCCGTGGGAATTGTTTTTGAAAGCTGAAGAATGTGCTCAGAGGAAGATATTTAATGTCCAGTAAAGAAATATTAATATATTTGTACATTGTATTGCATTCCAGTTTATGTTAAACATGAAATATGATGTGGTTTCAGAACTATTCATGTTTTTGTTCCATTATGACTTTGCAAGTACTAAACACTGGTTTCGGACTTGAGTAGTCTAAAAACACTTACACAACAAAGGTATTGTATTGTACAGTAATGTCAGTAATAGCTTACAACTGATGTCTGCAATATACAGTTATGGATTTTACCCAATACTGTGCAAAAAGCATTTTATTTATTATTTATCTATTGAAGTTGGTTAATGTCATTAACCATTTGTTTTCTCTTATAAATTTATTTTTCTGAGGAAAACAAAGGAAAAAAAAAGTACTAACTACTGTTATGAAAGGGTTGCCGTGTTTTCCACAAAACAGAAATATATGGTAGTTAAATAAATGATTCACCTTATTGCTGTCATTTATGTACTTCTAGAAGAAATGTAAATAAAATGACATTACAACTACCTGAAAAAGTAAAATAATGATAGCTGACATTTTAAACACTTTAATTGCTGTATTACTATTTGAATTGGAAAACAGCTGTTAGTTTTGAATATATTATATAATATATTTTTATAAAGTAACAGCAACTGCATTGAAAGGGTTAAATTAAAAAGACACACATTTTCCATATGTATTAATAGTGTGAATTAGCTTACACTACACAAGTTATCATATTAAATAAGCGGCCCTTTGTTCAATAAATAGTAGTGAATCTGTTCTGTTTCTTAGAGCATGATGTTTGAGCCAAAACCCAGCACCCCGTGTCTACACCATATTTACCAGCTGTTCTTCTACCCCCCTAGACTGACTTAAAATGGTATTGTTGGATCCTGTTGTGGACCCTTGGGACATCTTGGGGTGTTTACTGTCTTTATAATTGTTGAGGATTTTTTTCAGCATTAATCAGATAGAATAATAAATTGCACTTATAATGTTATAATCCTGTTGTCATTACAGTAGTTATAATCAATTTATATGTAAATTGTTCTAATTTTCACAGAATGTATAATTCTGTATATTTTTTCTTAATAATATTGTTGAACATGAGAAAATGTTTATTAATACAATAAACTATTTTGAAACGATACTACCTTAGTCTAAATGTTTTGTATATTTTTGAAACCTGATTAGAAATAAGTATTACTGAATTACAATAAGATAAAGAATAAAGAATATATATATTTTAGCTGATTAGATTATCGTAATATATTATTTAATTATCTTTATTTAAAACTAAGAGGATAAGAGAAACTGATCCAAATATTATTTTTGGGGGTAGAAAGTTTGTTTGGTTAGATTCACTAACCAAACAAGGAGGTATATTACCTCATAGTGACAGGGAATGGTTTTTAAGGTTAAGAATTACAAGTTTAGAAGTTCTTTTTTTTTTTATTTATCACTTTGGTGTCGCTCAGAAACATGCAAAAACCATACAAGAAAACTTTTTTGAATTCTTTATCCAAGATGGAACTAAGAATAAACAATATTTGCATAAACTCACATATAAAACAAACTCAAAACTAGGAAATGAAATGTTTATCCATAAATGGTAATGGTCTAAATAATAGTAATAAAAGAAGAAGCCTATTCAAATACATAAACTTACAAAAACCAGAAATAGTCTTCTTACAAGAGACACACTTATTAGACATAGATATAAAAAACTTAAATATTAATAATTACACAGTACTAATAAGTTCTCAATATAAAACAAAAAAAGAGGAGTAGCTATACTACTTCGCAACACAACTATAACACCTAAAATAATTACAACTCATCAAGATACATCAGGCATGTTTTGTCTAACTTCAATAGAGTTAAATAAGATAATCTATACTTTAGTAAATCTATACTGGATTCCAGGACTAGGATTAAGAACAGTTAAACAGCACTTTGAAGAAATAATTCATCTGACTAAGGGTAGCCTGATACTGGCAGGAGACTTCAACTGTATAATAAATGAAAAAGATACAGATTCTAAAACTAAAAGAAGAAATCAGCCTATCTCCAAGGCGCTTTTAAAATTTATACACACAGTATATTTAAAAGAAATAAATGAATTTGCAGAACCAGATTCACTAATCTTTTCATTCTATTCTCATAGATATAAAACTAACTCTAGAATAGATAGAATATATGTTGCCAATGATTTAATAATAAAAATTGACAAAGTTAAAATCATAAACTGTCCTTTATCTGATCATAATGCCATAGTCTTTGAGATAGAGCTTACACCTATTCTTTCAAATCCCATCACTAGGATACCTTCCTATATCACAAAATTAACAGAATTTAAAGAATTTTATGTAAAAACAATCAAAAACTTTCTAGAAATAAACAACACAGGGAATATTTCATAAATATATGTCTGGGATTCATTAAAAGCAATTACATATGGAAAAATACTATCCTGGTACATAAATAAAAGGAAGTCATGGAATAAAGATATGCTAGACTTACAAAACAAAGCAGATAAATTGAAACTGGAAATACAAAAGGGCAATACTATCCTAGTTCAAGAACTTACATAAATCAATAAGAAGTGTGCAGAACTGTTACATCATAAGATTATGATTAACTTAGAAAAGATAAAATAAACTCATATTCTACTAATTCAGCACATATGAGACACTTAACTAATAGAACAAAAAAAATCAAATCTAAACAAATAAAAGAAATATTTATTCCTAATAGCAACAAAAGTGTTACAGATCTAAATGATATTTTAGAAGCATTCAGACTTCAATATAACTTTGATAATTCCCTAAACATCCAAGATATACCCACTAAGGATATAAAAAATACTTAGAAAATAATATTCATATTAAACTAACACAAGAACAAATAGACATTATAAATAAACCAATCAATATGACAGAATTAAAATCACAAATTAAAAAGTTCAAGATAAATAAAGCACCTGGCCCAGACAATATGTTACCAGAAATGTATAAATTATTAACCAATCAAGCCATATCCTTACTATTAAAAGTATATGATATAGCCAAAAAAAGATTTGAACATTCCACCCTCTTGGAAATATTCACTGATATCCCCAATTATCAAACCAGATAAAGATGAGAAGCAGTGCTCTTCATATAGGACAATAGCATTACTCAATATATATTATAATATGTTTATGGCTATATATGCAGATAGGATCAAACACTTTCTTCCTTTCTTAATTCACAAAGATCAAACAGGTTTTATTAAAGGAAGAAACATTACAGATAATATTAAAAGAATACTAACATTAATTGATTATAGCAAACATAGAGACCTGGATTTAAATGTAATTTCATTAGATATTAATAAAGCTTCTGATTCTGTTAACTAGAGCTTTCTTTCATTAGTTTTAAAAGTATATAAGTTTCCTTCTAATTTTAATAACCTTATTCAAATACTATATGAAAAATCTACAGCATATGTTAAACTAGGGTCACATAGATCAGGCCCTATAACAATCAAAAAGGGAACTAAACAAGGCTGCCCTTTATCACCATTGCTATTTGCATTACTCATAGAACCTTTTGCAAATCAGATCAAACAATAACATAAAGTGCATATATATTAATAAAACGTTAAACCTTAAAATCCAACTCTTTGCTGATGACATACTGTTAACTCTCTCAGATGCCAATAAATCTTTAAATCCTCTATTTAATTCCATAAATACATTTCAAAATATTTCAGGCCTAAAATTTAATGAAAACAAAACCAAAATTATGCCCTGTAACTGTAAAAAAACACATAAGCAAAAGATTTTCCAAATATATAGTAACAGAAAATAAACTATTATACTTGAGAATAAATTTACTTAATGAATTAACATATTCTCTAATATTTAATTATAATAAAATACTAGACAAAATAGAACAAACAAGCTGTTATTGGAATAAATACAGTTTTTCAACAGACAGATTATATCTTATTAAAGCTATCATCTTTCCCAAAATATTATTTTTAATACAAAACTTTTCATTACCACCTCCCAAATATATTATTCAAAGATACAATAAACTAATTTTAAATGTTCTATGGTTTCCAAACAAACACCGTATAGCTTTAAATAAGCATTTACCAGATTGGGAAGATGGTGGAATTAATTTACTGGATATTGACTTATATATTACCTCCTCTGTTATTAAAAATATAACACTATGGTTAAATAATTCCTACACACCTATACGGAAACAAGCACATGAACAGATTTACATAGAATTTAACTACAATCATATACAAGACTATTTAACTGTTATATCATCACCCCTTATATGGATGTTAAAAGATTATTTTTTGGGGAAAAAATAATATTAATAAATTACCATCAAACTATATAGGCTCTACACTAGCAGTGTTCAAAACATATATAAATAAAATACCAAATATTAATTCTTGGATTTTCCTTATTTTCCCTGTAGCTTTTACACCCACTATTTTAGACACATCCCAAATTTCTAAAATGAATATACTCAAGAAAGAATCACTATACTTTTGGCATCAACTTATAGAGAAAGGGAAACTATTAACAAATGAACAGATAACTTGCAAGTTTAATATAAACAAAGACTACTGGTTGCTTTTACAAAATCTAAGACATTTTCTTATAAATAAGGTAGAACAAATGCAACCTTCAGTTAAACATGTGGCCCCAAAGTTCATTGAATACCTTATTGTCATCACAAATCAACCTTATCAGGGTACAGGTTATTTATCTAATATTTATAAAATTATTAAAAAAAACTAAAAATTACCATGAAAAATCATACTGGGATTATTTTATTTTAATAAATAATCATCCTCCAATTGAAGAAGAAAAAAGAAATATTCTTAAATCTTCCAAATTTTCTACATTATCAAAACATTGGCAATTATTCACTTGGAGATATTTACACAAAAGTTTCTATACACCACATAGGCTAGCCAAAATGTTTACTAGTGAAGATCAATGTTGGAGATGCCAACTCAAGATAAAAGCAGATTGGCAACATGTTTTTTATGAATGTATATGTCTTAATTTGTACTGGAAGTCTATCAACTATTTTTTCAGATTGTTTATAATGATAATTTTCAATTATCAAAATCCATAATTTTATTCAATTCTCCTATTCCAAACTGTGTACCAAAAAAAGACATCAAAATCCTATGGTCACTATTGGCAATATCACGTAAAATCATAACTATACATTGGAAAAATGAGACTTCTCCTACGTTCAAGGAATTTAAGAATTTAACATCAACAGTTGGTCATATGGAAATATTAACAGTGAAGAACAGAACTAACAGACCTACTTCATACTATTACTCTTGGATGAAAGTATTGGAAATACTCAAAAAAATTGATGAAGATATATCATCTTATGTTTCTGACTCTTCATAATATAGAACTTCAATGTTATTTGCATAGACACCAATGTAAATAGTTATACAATGGTTTAAAGTTGGTAATGTTTTAAAATTGTAAATATGTTACTTATTTATATTTCATGTCATTTTTCTTAACACATCTTATTTTTAAAAATAATAAAAAAAATTTAGTAAAAAAAAAAAGTGTTTGTATTCCTGTATCTGCTTTAACTTTTGAAAAAAAAAAATCCTATCTAACCATTCGTTTCCCGCCTTTCTAGAACCAGTAAAGTCCAGTTTTCACATTTTGCTGAATTCTGGGCTGTTTGTAAGTTTCTGTGTTGCCCAGATCTTTCTAATATAGAGGGAAGCTTCTCTGTTCATCAGCCATTTTGGGCTATTTCTATCCCTTTCATCTTTCTGTTTTTAAAAAAAGAAGTTATGTACTCACCATAACATTGCATGTTTGTTGTCCTTGACCTTGCCTTCCTTCTTGTTGGTTGGGTGGGTTCGGAGCTGATCCTCAGCTCCAGCAGCCATATTCTAAAGCTCGAGAGCTTCCACTGGCTCAAAGCTAGACCCTATCCCATCATGCCTAGCGCTAGTTACCCAGATCTCATTTGTGATAACCCATAACACTAGACCACAATATGCAGATATATAAACTATAGGGATATATAACAATATGTATATGTGTATATACATACATATAAGAAAAAATCATCAAGCCATAAGTAGAAACTCTTATTCTAGCCAACTCATAAGGCAGGAAGGGAATCAAGACCTATAGAGCCAAAGATGAATAACTCCTCTCGATCCTCCAGGAGGGGGAAGGAGGGTGGGATGCAAGAAGGAAGGCGAGCTCAAGGACAACAAACATGGAACGTTATGGTGAGTACATAACTTCTTTATGTTATGTTGTCCCATTCTCACCTTCCTTCTTGTTGGTTGGGACCACACTCCCAGCACCTTCTTCTTGGGTGGCTCAATGGAATATACTCTTCAGGACCATGGAACCAAAGGATGTCCTGTTCCGAGAGGCCACATCTACTTTGTAATGAGTAATGAAGATATGGGGGTTAACCCACGTAGCTGCCACTTAAATTGAGTCTAAGGGTAGTCTGGCCTGAAAAGCAGGAGAGGTAGACAAGGCCCTGGTTGAGTGTTCTCGGATTTTTCCTGGTAGCTGTTTGTTCTGTGAGTTATAGACGTAAGTATTGGTATCTGAAATCCATTTTGATAAAGTCACTTTCGAGACTGAAGTTGCCTTTTTGTTTTCTGCAAAGGATACAAACAATTGGTCAGATTGTTTGAATTCCTGAGTCCTGTACAAACAGAAACATAATTGTCTATGAACATCCAGTTGGTGGAGTTTATACTCTGCCTTGTTGCCATGGTTCAGAAAGAACACTGGTAGTTATATTGATTGATTCAGATTGAACTCTAAGCAAACTTTTTGTAGAAAGGAGGGGTTGGTCCTGAGAGAAACCCTATCTTTGTGAACAATTAAGTAAGGGGGATGAATTGGAAGGGCTTATAATTCTGATACCCTCCTAGCTGAGGTAATGGTGATCAAGAAAATAGTTTTCCAAGTCAAACATTTTAGAGCACAAGAACTAGCCAGTTCGAATGAATGAAGAATGAATGAAGAATCAAGGCAGCTAGGACTAAATTTAGATAACAAGGAGGAAGTGGTTCTTTTATTTGTGGTCTCAAAAGGATAGTACCCCTCAGAAAAGCTTTGCATAGCCTATGGGACATAACACTGTCCGATGTCAGAGACTAAGGGGAGTCCACATGCTTCCTCTTACATGTCCTCTTCAGAGAGACCTCCTCAGGGGGATGCTCTGGGGAGGTTTTGGAAGAGGGAGGTCACCCAATGGGGCATCTTGGGACACTGGTTCCCTATGCTTAGAATGGAGGGGTGGTGAGAGGGAAAACACTGGCTCCATAGGGGATGGTGTAGGTGAAGCCACAGGAGGAGCTGTCTTGGAGGACAGCACACTCATTACCTCAAAATCACCATGTTCCCAGCCTGAGAAGGTCCCCAGCTCTGAAGAGTTAAGACACCTTTCCCGCACCAAGGGCGATGGCTCTGAGGCCGATGTGGGAGCCGAGCTCACCTGTGTCAAAGCTCCAAGAGGGAGTGTGGGGTCAGACAAGGATCCGATGCTGCTCCCCCCTCAGAACCAATGAGGGAGTGTCAGCTCCCAGATCTCTCAATAGAAAGAGATATCAAGGAGATCAGAATGGAAGTCAGAACCAAGAGACCGGAGGTTTTTGGAACCAATGGTTCCACCTCAATGACTTCCATGCACTCTGGCTCCGAGCTCAGGTGAGTCGAAGGAGGAATAGATGATCCAGGGGTAGAGTAGTCAGCTCCACATCCATATGGGTTGGACTCAATATGATTTTGGCGAGAGCTGGTGTCTTGAGAAGCCTCTTCACCACTCTCTCCACATCATTGTCTGAAAGGCTCCTAGATGATCGAGAGAAGTGGGTGGACGATTGGTGACTGCCAGCCACAGACTGTAGAAGCAGTGACTGTGGAGCATTCCAAAGAAGGAGATCTAGTCCTTTTGTGACTCTTAGACGGTTCCGAGGACACTGACAGAACCACAGGAGATAAGGTCTTGTCAGACCCCAGAGGTTTTGAATCTGACAAACTGGAAGATTTCTCTCTCTGTCTCGACGGCTCCAAGGTCAGAACTGACGGAAATGTCGGTTTGGGGGATTTTCCTGGTTTACTAGCCTGATTCCCTTCCACTGGAGTGTCAAAGGGCCCTTTCAGTAAACCTCTCAGAATAAGCTTGTTTTTGCACTCCTGCAGGACTCTGGCACTGAAAGCATGACAAATAGAACATGAGTCCTGCAGGTGCACGGCTCCCAGACAATAAACAGAACTTGTATGACCGTCAGTCAGGGACATTTTTTAGAAGCAAGAATCACAAGAAGGTTTGGATTCTTTGGGCGCTTCTTTGGACATTATCACAAACAACAATAAGCACAATACACTATAGTCACAATACACTGAAGTTATAGATATCAAGAACAGGAAATCTATAACTCTACAATAACCACAACAACTCTATAGCTACCTTTTTTCTTAAACAACAAAAAACGGAAGGTAACGGAAGGGGGAAAGCCTCTAAGTTAAATGACAACTCCCCCAACTGAGGAGAGCCTCTAACTTAAACAGCTAATTTCTTATCAGAATGGGAGAAGGAGGGCTAAGAGCAAGGGGGAATCCTCTAAGAAAAAACGGTTTCGAAAGGGGGGATAGGTGTGAAGGAAAAACGACGACCTAAACAACAACAATAATAAGCAGGAAATGGAGATAGGGATCCTAAACAAATACTACTAATCTACAGAAAGATTCCTGAAAAAATATTAAGATTTAAATACAGAATATAACAAGAAAAATCAAAAACTTAGTTTGAGCCAGTATCCAGCAATCTCAAAGCTTCCAGCGGCAAACGAGATCTGGATAACTAAAGCTAGGCATGACAGAATAGGGTCTAGCCTCAAGCCAGTGGAAGCTCTCGAGCTTTAGAATATGACCGAGTCGGAGCCGAGGATCAGCTATGAACCCAACCAACCAACAAGAAGGTAGGCGAAATAGGGACGACATAACATCCCATGTTTGCGCAGTTTTGCGCATTGCCCAGCGACATTTAACTACGGTTAAACTATTCCTGTTGCCAGAAAGTCTGCTCTTCAGATTTCCCTTAGAACTAGCCAGTTTTCTAGTTTTAGCACTCAAAACTTTTGTGCTCAGCACTGTCCAAATCTCATTGCAAGCACTAAATAATCTACAAATTACTGCAGCACTGAACTTTCCACACTTATCAAGAGGAAATCAGTTCTTAGTACTTAAATTAATAAGCACTAACCAGGCATATCTAAGGGTCAGCTCCCGGTGTTTTTTCCTGTTCACCTGATGAATCTGGGCATCTTGGGGCAATGTAGCAATTGGCTCAAGTAAACTGACAACCCCCTCCTTCTACCACCCAACACTACAACCTGTGAGAGATGCACTTATATAGCCAAAGTGGAAGCCAAGCTCTCTCCAGCCAAGACTGAACTAGACAGTCAAAAGGAGAAGGTAAACACCACACCGCACTCTACAAGTTGTCCATCAAAACCTGCAGGTGCAGGCTCCCAGACAATAAACAGAACTTGTATGACCGTCAGTCAGGGACATTTTTAGAAGCAAGAATCACAAGAAGGTTTGGATTTTTTGGGGGGGGGGGGGGGGGGGGGGGGGGGGGGGGGGGTGGGGGGGCGGGGGGGGGGGGGGGGGGGGGGGGGGGGGGGGGGGGGGGGGGGGGGGGGGGGGGGGGGGGGGGGGGGGGGGGGGGGGGGGGGGGGGGGGGGGGGGGGGGGGGGGGGGGGGGGGGGGGGGGGGGGGGGGGGGGGGGGGGGGGGGGGGGGGGGGGGGGGGGGGGGGGGGGGGGGGGGGGGGGGGGGGGGGGGGGGGGGGGGGGGGGGGGGGGGGGGGGGGGGGGGGGGGGGGGGGGGGGGGGGGGGGGGGGGGGGGGGGGGGGGGAGGGGGGGGGGGGGGGGGGGGGGGTGGGGCGGGGCGGGGGGGGGGGGAGGGGGGGGGTGGGAGGGGGGGGGGGGGGGGGGGGGGGGGCCCCCCCCCCCCCCCCCCCCCCCTCCCCGCGCCCCCCCCCCCCCCCCCCCCCCCCCCCCCCCCCCCCCCCCCCCCCCCCCCCCCCGCACCACCCCCCCCCCCCCCCCCCCCCCCCCCCCCCCCCCCCCCCCCCCCCCCCCCCCCCACCCCCACCCCCCCCCCCCCCCCCCCCCCCCCCCCCCCCCCCCCCCCCGCCCCCCCCCCCCCCCCTCCCCCCCCCCCCCCCCCCCCCCCCCCCCCCCCCCCCCCCCCCCCCCCCCCCCCCCCCCCCCCCCCCCCCCCCCCCCCCCCCCCCCCCCCCCCCCCCCCCCCCCCCCCCCCCCCCCCCCCCCCCCCCCCCCCCCCCCCCCCCCCCCCCCCCCCCCCCCCCCCCCCCCCCCCCCCCCCCCCCCCCCCCCCCCCCCCCCCCCCCCCCCCCCCCCCCCCCCCCCCCCCCCCCCCCCCCCCCCCCCCCCCCCCCCCCCCCCCCCCCCCCCCCCCCCCCCCCCCCCCCCCCCCCCCCCCCCCCTCCCCCCCCCCCCCCCCCCCCCCCCCCCCCCCCCCCCCCCCCCCCCCCCCCCCTCTGACTTCCAAACCAAACACAATCCATATGGAAAAAACCCCCACTGGTTTGATAACAAGAAGAACTACCCCCCCTAAAAACACAACCATACCCTACTTTTTTCCAGGAATGGCAACAACAGTTATCCCACTCCACAAAGGGGGTGCCACCACTGACCCTGGAAGCTATCGCCCCATTAGCCTGACGAGCCTGGTCTGCAAAGCCATGGAACGCATCATCCTGAAGCTTATAAACAAAGACATAGGTAACCTCCAAACTCTGGACCCCACTCAGTTTGGGTTTGTAAAAGGTAGATCATGCCTCCTAAACCTGATTGACTTCTTCAAAGCAGTCACCAGAGCCGTAGATGATGGAAAGGTGGTGCACACAGCCTATCTTGACCTCTCCACGGCTTTTGACACCATCCCCACTCTGGTATTATATAGAAACTCACTGGACCAGGCATAAATCCATATGTTACAAGATGGGTGGCCAACTGGCTCACAGACAGAACCCACACAGTGAAAGTAGCCAACTCCAAATCAGACTTCAGACCAGTGACTAGCAGAGTACCACAATGTTCGGTCCTGGATCCTCTCCTGTTCAGTATCTACTTCTCTGAAGTCCAAGCTAACACAGCTGGTCTTTGGCTAACGAAATTCGTAGACGACTGTAAACTTGGAGCCATAATAGATTCGTCTAAGTATGTGGACATTGTACAAAGAGGCCTCACTGAGACTGATGCTTAGTGACAAAGTCATGGCCTAAAGCTCAATGCCAAGAAGTGCATTGTCATCCCCTTTGGGAAAAACACCGTACCCATGAACTACCACATAAGCAGTAGCCTATTAGACCAAAAGTCTGTTAAGAGACCTTGGGACACAGGTGGACAGTTGTCTCTTCTTTGATAATCACGTCACCACAGTAGTCAGGAATTCCTTCTATGTGGCACACCTCATCTCAAAGGGGTTCTCCTCCAGAAAAAGAGAGGTCATCATTCCTCTCTACTCATCCCTCATCAGACCCATTATAGAGTACAATGCCCCATTTGGCATGTACCTCGCAAGACATCTGCAACAACTACAAAGACCACAGAAATACCTCACTAGGAGGATTACTGGCCTCAAACAGATGCCATACGCAGACCATCTCAAAAAACTCCAGCTCTACTCCGTCACATATCGCCTACTCAGAGGCGACCTCTGCCTAACATACAAAGCCATGTCTAACCCAGATCTGATGGATATGCTACACTTAAATAAATCCCAATCTCTCCAAGCCACATGCTCCAGGGACCTAAAACTTGTCACCACAATAAACAGAACATGCTGGAGGAATAGATTCTGTCCCAGAGAGTTCCCATGTTCTAGAACAGGCTACCCATTCATGTCAATCAGAGCTCCTCATTAGCCCTCTTTAAGTGAAATCTTGACAATTGGATGGGAAACAGAAAATTCACCCCAGGGATCATTGTTGTGGCGCTACTCGACAGGGACACAGGAAAATAATTTTCTTGGGGTGGCAAAAGCCAGGGAACCTCATTTGGCTAGGCTTACATAGGTCCTAGGGCCGATAGCCTAGTACATACCTATGAACCTATAAGAAAAGCTTTTCCCAGAGCAGAATCTAACATACATCTCAGGAAAACAATTCTTTTGAGATGGAAGGAGAGAAGATTTCTGTAAGTTGATATGGTACTCAGACTGAGTAAAAGACTCTGTATACTTTCTAAGGACTCTTTGACAGCTGGAAAAGTGTCTGCAAATATAAAGCAATCATCCAAATATGGTAAAATGTGAATACCTTGAAGTCTGCAATAAGCAATTACTGGAGCTAGGCACTTTGTAAATACCATTGGAGCAGCAAATATCTCAAAGGGTTATACACAGAAAATCTTAAGAAATGTCTGAAGTGCTTGTCACTAAGTATGTGGCGGTAAGCATCATGTAATCTAGCTTTACCCTAAAGGCTAGTAGAGGAACTAGAGGTAACAGGATCTGAAGAGAACATTTTGAACTTTGAGACTTTTACAAAAAATTGGGAAAGGAAAGGTCTAGCACAGCCCCCAAGGGTCCTCTCTCTTTGGCATTAAAATTATCCTTGAATAAAATCCTTTGCCCATTTTGTCTGCAGGCACTGGCTCTATGACTTCCAAAGATAATGTTTGATCCAGAAAGGGAGAAAAAAGGAATATTTGGTTTAACTGAAATGGAGGGAGGGAATCCCATTACCAATCCTACTCCCACTGAATGATTTTTAGAACCAAATTGTCTGCAAGAATGTAGTACTACAAGGGTAGATGAAGACTTAGGGAAAGGAACGGGTTGTCAGGGTGGATTTAGGAGGAGCCTGAAAAGGACAACAGTCATTCTGACTTTTTTGGATTGTCCTTGATTTCGAGAGGTTTTTCCTTTCCATTTGATGCCTCCTAGCTATTGTTTTTTAAAATCCTACTTGGCATCTCCTTGAATTACATATTTAAAAAAAAGAGTGGAGGTGGAAGGAAAATGTTTATTTCCCTTAAAAAAAAAGGAAGGCTAGAAGATTTGGGTTACTCCTTGTAAAAACTTTCCCCTCTCATCAGTGCTCTTAAGTACCTCAGATGAAGAAGGTTCAGAACTTCTTTGTCCAGGGGAGAATTTAAAATTTCAGTTTTAACATATTCAGAAAGATTTTGAGAATGTAACGAAGCAGATCTTCTCAGGACTGACCCAGAAGCAGAAACCCGTAGACAGTATCTGCAGCATTCTAAGAACACTTTAATGCATGTTTAATAATATGCAAAGCTAAAACAAAAATGAAATTTTTGCCTCAGAAGAAGGAAGGTTACTGGGAAGCTTCTTCACATCTTCCAAAGACAGTGGTAAAAATATTGGAGCTTGGCAGTTTACAATTCTGAATGCCAAAGCGGAAGCACAGTAAACTTTCTTCCCAAACATGTCAAAAGCTTTGCCGCCCTTGTCATTCTGATCAGGGCTGGTGTTAGCAATTTGTCTAGCATAAGTAGTTTTGTAACCAGTCATAATACATTTGTTAAGCAATAGGGATTTCATTCTGATCCCACTGAAAAACCTCTTTCATTTTAGATAAAGTTTGACAAAAAGAAAGATGTTCTGGAGGAAAATCTGTAGCAACACTTTCCTCATAGTCAGAATCTTCCAGTTGAGAACAGCGTCGGAAAGTGGGGAAATCATTTTTTTTTTCTTTTCTTCACAGCGGAAGAAATGGGAGCATAAAAAGCATAAATCAGCATCCTAGCACATCCCAGCAAATCTTCCATTTCTATGCAAACAGTAACTGTAGAAACCATGTTTTTACCCTTTCTTTCTTTTCCTGGGAAACTTCCTTGGAATAGAACCAATCCAATGCAGTCAAGTTGATGAAAACAAAATACTCTGATTTGGTCTACTGGCAAAATCAATCTACCATCACTACTGTACCTTATATGAAAAGGTACATCGGCTGTAAATACATACTAGAGACACCTTTCTCCTCAATTAATCAATATTCAAAGTTACACATCTTGGATACTGTCCACCTCTGAACAGAGTACTCCAAATCAGAGAACAAAGTTACACGCTTACAAGCAGCCAATTACTAACCTCTGGTTATTGGCTATGCTTGTAGTATTCTACAAAATGATAAAGCAGCATTTACCTATGAATTTAAGAAAGCACGATCACATTGGTCAGACCTCCATTCAAGCCTTCTGTTGAAGAGGTCTAGCCTTATGAAACCTACCATCCTCTGATATAAAAAAATATAGAAAAAACTTCCATAACTCAAAAAAAAAAAAAAAAGAAACTTAGACAGCCACAAGAGCAACCTTAGACAACCCCAAGAGCAAAGCCCTTAAGTCAAGCAAAACCATTACGCAGGACTCCTGTCATAGGGTATTCCATTGCATGACAGACAGATGCCCCACTCACCAAAATGAATAACTAGAAAATAATGGTTAGTTGCTTATCTGGAGCCAGGATCTGCCATGTTACACTACAGGTACCAGTATGTTTCTATCATAGTGCATGTGGATGTTAACGACCTGAGATGTACTTCCATGGACTATATGAAAACAGAGATATTACTGATCTTTCCGAATGTGTGTCTCAGGCAGGTATGTGCCTTGCATTGAGCAGCACTCTACCTTTACCAAGGATGATACCACACTATGAACAATAGATGATTGATTTCAATAGCTGGTGTAGTTTCTAGTGTCTTTTCAGCAGGATTCAGTATTTGTCAGCATGGGAGGACATGGGTAACAAACTCCATTGCTTTGCAAAGGATGGCCTGTGCCTGTCCCTCCTAGACTTCAAAATACTGGCTAAAACTTTATCCACCCCATTAGAGCCGTTTTTAGACAATGCCAAATTGACAAACCTACTGATGTAGCAAATAAAACCCAAAGAAACCTAAAGGTATTACTGTTCAATGCACGGAGCCTAACCAAAAAACTATCCTCACTCTGGAGAATATAGACATCTATGCCATTACTGAGAAATAGTTTAAATCAGAAGTACTCTTGCAGTGCAACGCTTCCACACATTTATAGCAGCAGCAGCACAGACAGGGACAAAAGATGGAGGAGTCTCAATCTGTATTAGCAACACATATATACACTGGGAAACATACACTGCCTCAGACTCACAGACACAATGATTCCTAGACTTCATTAGCACAAGTGTACACACCCACCAGATGTTCAAACATACTGGACCTGGCACTTACAAATATGGGATAGTGCTGCACCATCCCCATGTTATGTCCTCACTGACGAAGTCGTACCACAAAGTTGTCTCCTTCAAAATAAAGCTCAACTTGGTAACCCCAGCAAACCCTGTAAAAGTTAGGAACTATTTAAACGTAAACCACATCCTATTAAAAGATAGTTTATCAAAACTCAGTGCACCTCCCAATCCCCGAGTTCACAGCAACCTATGTCAAATTGTTCACAGAAACCATGCGCAACCATTTAAATGGCTGAATGGAGGCTTCTGTACCTGCTACAAGTAAGCCTAAAACCAACAATAAAAATAAACGACACTGGTGAAATCCTGAACTTAACACGGTATATAACAAAAGGAAAAATAAGTCATGGGTAAAATCAGGAGAAGCAACTGTCATAAAGATAAGAGCTCTCTAATTAAACTAGACAGGAAACTAAGAGGACTTATTAAGTCAAACAAGGCCTAATATGAGGTTATGATAGCCTTACAGGCTAAAGACAACCACAGGACCTTCTAGAGCTATGTCCAAAATCTCAAAGGCAGCACACAGTAGTGTGCCAAACTGGTGGTCAGTGGCCACCTTAACTGAGCAGAGCAACATAGCAAATTTGCTGGCTGACAAATTCATCTCAAACTTCAATTCCCCACCACCCCTTCCTTCCCTCGTGAAATACCTATTAGCATACCCCCCTTCAACTATTAACGGGGAGCAGGTCCTGGCGGCGCTCACTAAAGTCAAAAACACAACTTCAGTGAGCCCCGGCAATATCACAGAATGCCTCCTAAATAGCTTGAAATATGACTTATCAGGACCACTTGAGTTTGTTTTCAACTACAGCCACAAAACAGGCTGTGTAACACAAGAATGGAGGACTGCAATGGTTACGCACCTCACAAGGGCAGAACATCAACTGACCCCAGGAATTACAGACGAATCAATCTAATATGCAAAGCCATAGAATGAATTATCATGGAAATGATCAACAAAGACACAAGCAACCTTCAGTCAGTGGATCAAATCCGGTTTGGCTTTGTCAAGGGAAGGTCATGCCTACTAAACTAGTGGACTTCTTTGAGAAGGTCACCAAGGCAATGGATGAGGATTAAACAGTGCATACTGCCTTAGCTGGACCTGGCTAAGGCATCCGATAAAATACCTCACTCAGGTATGTTGACAAACTAACTGAACTGGGCATAACCCCCCTCCATCCATCCATCCATCCATCCATCCATCCATCCATCCATCCATCCATCCATTAACCCCATAACATAACTCATGGCATTTCCAGCTGCCTAACAGACAAGGCCCAGGAAGTCAGGATTGGTGAGACCACCATCACTAAGAGACCAGTAACCAGTGGGGTTCCTCATGGCTCCATGCAGGGGCTGCACCTATTTGGCATCTACTTCTCAGAGGCTATTGTCAAGGGCCTTTGGCTGACCAAGTTCATAGATGACTGCAAATTGGGAGCCATCATAAATTCCCCCATGACACAGACATCTTACAAGAGGTTCTAACAAAAACACATGACTGGTATCAAAGACACCAACTAAAACCTCAATGCCAGGAAATGCATTATAGTGCCTTTTTGGGACAACTGCCATCTTCCGGGCTAATTACTGCATCAATAATACACCCTTAAGAACTGACCCAATAGTTAGGGATTTGGGAATATATGTAGACAGTAATCTGGCCTTTGACCAACATGTGCCCAAGATAGTAAGAAAATCACTGCATGTCGCCCAACTCATAAGGAGGGGAATGGTATCCAGGTACAAGGAAGTTATAGTGACACTTTAGTTGGCCATTATCAGACCCATCATTCAGTATAATGCCGGCTTTGGCTTGTACCTGACCAGACAAATGGAACAGTTGGAATTCCCACAAAGGTTCCTTACCAGGCGTATCCAGGGTATAAACACATTGTCCTATATGGATCACCTTAAAGTCCTATATCTATACTAGGTCCCCTACAGGTTACTGAGAGGCAATCTATGCTTGGCATACAAGGCATCCTTGGATCCAACTTCAATGGACCTTTAAGCACATCTGCAAAACAAACAGCATCAGAGCCATGGACAAGACTTTGAGATGGCCCATATAGTTTTTATGATTTAGATCTTTGATTTCCTTAGTAAGGAAGCACTGATAATGTTTCAGTTGTGACAAGTGTTTGGACAAGTGCACAGGAAAAGGGGCATTATACTCAAAGATCAACCTAATGAGTGCTGAGTACAGTGGAATAATTGCATTCCTGAAACTGGACAGGCTACCTTTAGATATAAGCTGTGCAATGAAAAAGGACTTCTTACAAAATCATCAAAGGACATTTTTTGCTGTTGACATATGTTCCTAGATCCTTGACTACAAGATCAATATTCAAGGGTATGTTGTCAATCTGACAATTACAAGGGTAGTCATACTTGCCCAAAGATATGATTACAGACGTCTTGGTATTTAGTTTTAGTCCAAGGTTTTGACACCAGCTATTTGTTTGGGACAGGCATTATTGGAGGATCATTGCATCCTCAGGGAATTTTATGATGACACCAAATTTGCAGTCATCTGCTGATTTGGCTAGCCACAAACCCTTTACACAAGCTTTGACTTCCAAGAAGAAAATGCTAAGGAGTAGTGCCCCATGGATTGAAACTGGGGTACAGGGCTACTGACAGGTCTTTTAGAGGAGGTAGAGCTGTCCACCATTATTTCCTGGATTAATTTTGAGCTACTTTGCTGCCCAATGAGCTACATAGGGATTTACATTTAGTTTGGAGAGTTTATGTTTGATACACGAGTGTGAACTGATTTATTACTTTCATTTTTTGTTTTACCAAAATAGATGACATTACAGCACAGCCAAAAGCATTGGATGTGCAATAGGAAATTTACACTGGGCTTGGCACTGGACATCATTATTCTTTTGGTAAACCTTGGCTAATCTTAGAAAGGCCCCCAGGATCATTAGCCTAGTAAAAATCTATGAATGTATGAAACACATTACTGGTTAATATCACAGCAACAAATTTATAACTGTTAAATCTTGTATTTAAATGACATGGCACCTCTGAAAGCCCATTAGTGCTGATTTGCCAATTCTACCATAACAAAGAAGCAGTGAAGTCAACTGCGGTACAATTGATGCCAAAAATATGGAGCACTGACTGTGTGTGAATTCACTGATTAAAACTGAAATAAAGATAAATTAAAAATTGTAATAATTCAGAATACACCCAAAAAAAACGGTACTGAATCAGATACTGACTGTCAGTGTGGCCTGTTGACTTCAGTGATCTACTTAGTAATTTTGGACTGTGCTCCATTTCCTTTTCTGCTCTGTACATGTCTGAAAACTTGCAGATAAAATACATTACTGTGGCCACAAATTCCTCAACTGTTCATCACAATCAAAGGCCCAGCAGAATTCACAGAAAATGTCTATTCTTTTTTTAGGGAAGCTAGATATGTGTCAAAGCAATCATCTATTGATCACTGAATGTATTTGGCTGTAGTTTGCCTACAGCTACACGGTCATTGACCTAGATTGGCCACAACAACACTATATCTACCTTTTTTTCTTAAACAACAAAAAACAGAAGGTAACGGAAGGGGGAGAGCCTCTTAAAACACAACTCCCCCAACTGAGAAGAGCCTCTAACTTAAACAGCTAATTTCTTATCAGAATGGGAGAAGGAGGGCTAAGAGCAAGGGGGAATCCTCTAAGAAAAAACAGTTTTGAAAGGGGGGATAGGTGTCAAGGAAAAACGACAACCTAAACAACAACAATAATAAGCAGGAAATGGAGATAGGGATCCTAAACAAATACTACTAATCTACAGAAAGATTCCTGAAAAATATTAAGATTTAAATACAGAATATAACAAGAAAAATCAAAAACTTAGTCTGAGCCAGTATCCAGCAATCTCAAAGCTTCCAGCGGCAAACGAGATCTGGGTAACTAAAGCTAGGCATGACAGGATAGGGTCTAGCCTTAAGCCAGTGGAAGCTCTCGAGCTTTAGAATATGGCCGAGTCAGAGCCGAGGATCAGCTATGAACCCAACCAACCAATAAGAAGGAAGGAGAAATAGGGACAACATAACATCCCATGTTTGCACAGTTTTGCGCATTGCCCAGCAGCGTTTAACTACTGTTAAACTATTCCTGTTGCCAGAAAGTCTGCTTTTCAGATTTTCCCTTAGAACTAGCCAGTTTTCTAGTTTTAGCACTCAAAACTTTTGTGCTCAGCACTGTCCAAATCTCGTTGCAAGCACTAAATAATCTACAAATTACTGCAGCACTGAACTTTCCTCATTTATCAAGAGGAAATCAGTTCTTAGTACTTAAATTAATAAGCACTAACCAGGCATGTCTAAGGGTCAGCTCCCGGTGTTTTCTCCTGTTCACCTGATGAATCTGGGCATCTTGGGGCAATGTAGCAACTGGCTCATGTAAACTGACAACCCTCTCCTTCTACCACCAAACACTACAACCTGTGAGAGATGCACTTATATAGCCAAAGTGGAAGCCAAGCACTCTCCAGCCAAGACTGAACTAGGCAGTCAAGAGGAGAAGGTAAACACCACACCGCACTCTACAAATTGTCCATCAAAACCTGCACCACTCAAACCCACACATAGTAACACAAAACACACACCTACATTTGCAGAGGCTCTCAATAAAAATCTGCCCAAACAACAGAGACCTCCAAAGCTGAAACACAAGCAACCACCACTCCCAACACTACCTGAATTACACACAGCCCACAAAATCAATGTGCCACTCAACCTCAGTCCATAAGGCAAAACAATGTACCCAACACAATAGTCATTGACGAATCTATAGTCAGGCACACTGACGTCCCTCTCACGAGGCTAAACAAGGAGAATGATACTGTCAGCTGCCTGTAAGGTGCCAGGATCCACCATATAATGCATGCACTCAGGACACTCCACAACAAGTACAAATATGACTCTGTCATTGTCCATGTTGGAGTGAATGAGCTTAGACATACCTCCTTGGACTACATGAAAAGAGACATGAAGGAGCTCTCTGACCATGTGGCATAGGCAGGTATGACACTAGCCCTGAGTAGCATCCTGCTATCACCCAGAATGATACCACAGTACAAGGACAAAATGACTGACTTTAACAATTGACTAAGCTTCTGGTGTCATTCCAAGGGGATCCAGTATCTGTCTGCCTGGGACGACATGATCGTCAGGCCACGATGCTTTACCACAGATGGCCTGCACCTGTCACCTCTGGGATTCTGGATACTGGCTAAGGCTCTTGCCGCCCCTATAGTGCCTTTTTTAGGCAAGGCTCAAACATCAAACGCACCATCATAGTAGATACAAACAAGTGAAATCTAAGGGTAATGCTACTCAATGCTCAAAATGCACTCACCCGAGGCACTCCTTAAGATGGAGAACATTGACATCTGTGCAGTGACAGAGACTTGGTTTAAGGCTCCACAGAGCACCCCTGCATTACCAGGCTACAATTCTTACCACACCTTTCGGCCACCTAACCTGCACCGAAACACTAATGGAGGAGGCATGTCCATATTCATAAAGGATATCCACACCTCCAGGCTAGTTGCTCAACATAACGCATCCAAAATTATCCAAGTACAATTAGCACTGGGCAAGACTGAATTAATGTTGTAGCTTGTTACAGATCCCCCACCATGCCCCAGGATGCCCATTCCATGTTTCTCGATATACTGGATAATATTAAGGTACAGCCCAATACCCTAATACTGGGAAATTTCAACTACCCCACCATCAACTGCGAAAACTACTCATGTACTAACTCATCTACCCAACTTTTTCTGGAATTCATCAATTCCAATGACCAGGATCAGCTTGTCCATACCCCTACCAGGGGCAGCAACATCCTGGACCTGGTCATTACCAATATGGGTAACAGATGATCCACACCAGAGATCAACTCCTCGCTGGTCAGGTCCGACCACAAGCTAATCACCCTCGACATCCACATACCGCACCCACCCCCCACCCATTAAGGAAACCACCATAATAAATTTCTCCAAAGCCAATTTCATGCCTCTTAAGTCAGAAGCGGCCAACTTCACGTCACCCATACAGATGGAAAATAGAGAAACGACTGCTGAATCATATACAAAAGCACTGTATAAGCACATACACGAGTGCATGGACTGTACTATCCCCAACAGAACAAAGACGCTATCCTCCAAAAAAAAGAAGCCAATCTGGTGGTCCCCTGCCATAAACAAACTCTACAACAGAAGGAAGAAACTGTTTCAAAAAAGAGTAAAATCCCATGATTGCAGGAGCTCCCTGGTCAGCCTCAGCAAGAAGCTAAGATCCATCATAAAATCCTCCAAAGCTAGTTACGAAAATAAAATCGGCATGGATTCCAAAGACAACCACAAAGCTTTCTACAGCTATGTCAAGACTCTCAATGGCAACACTCAGATCTGTTCGGAACTACAGCACAATGGCACTACATTTACTGAACCAATTGATACTGCTAACATCCTGGCAAACAAGCTCAGTGCAAACTTTACCCCCCCCCCAACCCCAAAGGGCCCATCTCCATACCAGAAGATTGCAAAGCCCCTGTAATCATGGACACACAGGTAAAGACTGCACTCTCCAAAGCCAAGAACACAGCATCCATGGGACTGGACAGAATCCCAGGCTGCGTTCTGCATGAACTACAGAATGAGCTGGCACCCCACCTAACTACAATGTTCAACCATAGCCTCACTTCAGGCTTTGTGCCTATGGAATGGTGCACAACAACAGTTATCCCACTCCACAAAGGGGGTGCAACCACTGACACTGGAAACTACCGCCCCATTAGCCTGACGAGCCTGGTCTGCAAAGCCAAGGAACGCATCATCCTGAAGCTTATAAACAAAGACCTAGGTAACCTCGAAACTCTGGACCCCACTCAGTTTGGGTTTGTAAAAGGTAGATCATGCCTCCTAAACCTGATTGACTTCTTCAAAGCAGTCACCAGAGCCGTAGATGAGGGTAAGGTGGTGCACACAGCCTATCTTGACCTCTCCAAGGCTTTTGACACCATCCCCACTCTGGTATTATATAGAAACTCACTGGACCAGGCATAAATCCATATGTTACAAGATGGGTGGCCAAACTGGCTCACAGACAGAACCCACACAGTGAAAGTAGCCGACTCCAAATCAGACTTCAGACCAGTGACCAGCAGAGTACCACAGGGTTCGGTCCTGGGTCCTCTCCTGTTCAGTATCTACTTCTCTGAAGTCCAAGCTAACACAGCTGATCTTTGGCTAACGAAATTCGTAGACGACTGTAAACTTGGAGCCATAACAGATTCGCCTAAGTATGTGGACATTCTACAAAGAGGCCTCACTGAGACTGATGCTTAGTGACAAAGTCATGGCCTAAAGCTCAACGCCAAGAAGTGCATTGTCATCCCCTTTGGGAAAAATACCGTACCCATGAACTACCACATAAGCAGTAGCCTATTAGACCAAAAGTCTGTTAAGAGACCTTGGGACACAGGTGGACAGTTGTCTCTTCTTTGATAATCACGTTGCCACAGTAGTCAGGAAATCCTTCTATGTGGCATACCTCATCTCAAAGGGGTTCTCCTCCAGAAAAAGAGAGGTCATCATTCCTCTCTACTCATCCCTCATCAGACCCATTATAGAGTACAACGCCCCATTTGGCATGTACCTCGCAAGACATCTGCAACAACTACAAAGGCCACAGAAATACCTCACTAGGAGGATTTCTGGCCTCAAACAGATGCCATATGCAGACCATCTCAAAATACTCCAGCTCTACTCTGTCACATATCGCCTACTCAGAGGCGACCTCTGCCTAACATACAAAGCCGTGTCTAACCCAGATCTGATGGACATGCTAAACTTAAATAAATCCCAATCTCTCCAAGCCACATGCTCCAGGGACCTAAACCTTGTCACCACAATAAACAGAACATGCTGGAGGAATAGATTCTGTCCCAGAGAGTTCCCATGTTCTAGAACAGACTACCCATTCATGTCAATCAGAGCTCCTCATCAGCCCTCTTTAAGTGAAATCTTGACAATTGGATGGGAAACAGAAAATTCACCCCAGGGATCATTGCTGTGGTGCTACTCGACAGGTACACAGGAAAATAAATTTCTTGGGGTGGCAAAAGCCAGGGAACCTCATTTGGCTAGGCTTACATAGGCCCTAGGGCCGATAGCCTAGTACATACATATGAACCTATAAGAAAAGCTTTTCCCAGAGCAGAATCTAACATACATCTCAGGAAAACAATTCTTTTGAGATGGAAGGAGAGAAGATTTCTGTAAGTTGATATGGTACTCAGACTGAGTAAAAGACTCTGTATACGTTCTAAGGACTCTTTGACAGCTGGAAAAGTGTCAGCAAATATAAAGCAATCATCCAAATATGGTAAAATGTGAATACCTTGAAGTCTGCAATAAGCAATTACTGGAGCTAGGCACTTTGTAAATACCATTGGAGCGGCAGATATCTCAAAGAGTTAGACACAGAAAATCTTAAGAAATGTCTGAAGTGCTTGCCACTAAGTATGTGGCGGTAAGCATCATGTAATCTAGCTTTACCCTAAAGGCTAGTAGAGGAACTAGAGGTAACAGGATCTGAAGAGAACATTTTGAACTTTGAGACTTTTACAAAAAATTGGGAAAGGAAAGGTCTAGCACAGGCCCCCAAGGGTCCTCTCTCTTTGGCATTAAAACAATCCTTGAATAAAATCCTTTGCCCATTTTGTCTGCAGGCACTGCCTCTATGACTTCCAAAGATAATGTTTGATCCAGAAAGGGAGAAAAAAGGAATATTTGGTTTAGCTGAAACGGAGGGAGGGAATCCCATTACCAATCCTACTCCCACTGAATGATTTTTAGAACCAAATTGTCTGCAAGAATGTAGTGCTGCAAGGGTAGATGAAGACTTGGGGAAAGGAACGGGTTGTCAGGGTGGATTTAGGAGGAGCCTGAAAAGGACAACAGTCATTCTGACTTTTTTGGACTGTCCTTGATTTCGAGAGGTTTTTCCTTTCCATTTGATGCCTCCTTGCTATTTTTTTAAAATCCTACTTGGCATCTCCTTGAATTACATATTTAAAAAAAACGAGCGGAGGTGGAAGGAAAATGTTTATTTGCCTTAAAAAAAGGAAGGCTAGAAAATTTGGGTTACTCCTTGTAAAAAATTTCCCCTCTCATCAGTGCTCTTAAGTACTTCAGATGAAGAAGGTTCAGAACTTCTTTGTCCAGGGGAGAATTTAAAATTTCAGTTTTAACATATTCAGAAAGATTTTGAGAATTTAACAAAGCAGATCTTCTCAGGACTGACCCAGAAGCAGAAACCCGTAGACAGTATCTGCAGCATTCTAAGAACACTTTAATGCATGTTTAATAATATGCAAATCTAAAACAAAAATGAAATTTTTGCCTCAGAAGAAGGAAGGTTACTGGGAAGCTTCTTCACATCTTCCAAAGACAATGGTAAAAACATTGAAGCTTGGCAGTTTACAATTCTGAATGCCAAAGCGGAAGCACAGTAAACTTTCTTCCCAAACATGTCAAAAGCTTTGCCGTCCTCGTCATTCTGATCAGGGCTGGTGTTAGCAATTTGTCTAGCATAAGTAGTTTTGTAACCAGTCATAATACATTTGTTAAGCAATACGGATTTCATTCTGATCCCACTGAAAAGCCTCTTTCATTTTAGATAAAGTATGACAAAAAGAAAGATGTTCTGGAGGAAAATCTGTAGCAACACTTTCCTCATAGTCAGAATCTTCCAGTTGAGAACAGCGTCGGAAAGTGGGGAAATCATTTTTTTTTTCTTTTCTTCACAGCGGAAGAAATGGGAGCATAAAAATCATAAATCAGCTTCCTAGCACATTCCAGCAAATCTTCCATTTTCATGCAAACAGTAACTGTAGAAACCATGTTTTTACCCTTTCTTTCTTTTCCTGGAAAACTTCCTTGGAATAGAACCAATCCAATGCAGTCAAGTTGATGAAAACAAAATACTCTGATTTGGCCTACTGGCAAAATCAATCTACCATCACTACTGTACCTTATATGAAAAGGTACATCGGCTGTAAATACATACTAGAGACACCTTTCTCCTCAATTAATCAATATTCAAAGTTACACATCTTGGATACTGTCCACCTCTGAACAGAGTACTCCAAATCAGAGAACAAAGTTACACGCTTACAAGCTGCCAATTACTAACCTCTGGTTATTGGCTATGCTTGTAGTAGTCTACAAAATGATAACCCAGCATTTACCTATGAATTTAAGAAAGCACGATCACATTGGTCAGACCTCCATTCAAGCCTTCTCTTGAAGAGGTCTAGCCTTATGGAACCTACCATCCTCTGATATAAAAAAATATAGATAAAAACTTCCATAACTCAAAGAAATAAATAAATAAACTTAGACAGCCACAAGAGCAACCTTAGACAACCCCAAGAGCAAAGCCCTTAAGTCAAGCAAAACCATTACGCAGGACTCCTGTCATAGGGTATTCCATTGCACGACAGACAGATGCCCCACTCACCAAACTGAATAAGGAGAAAATAATGGTTAGTTGCTTATCTGGAGCCAGGATCTGCCAAGTTACACTACAGGTACCAGTATGTTTCTATCATAGCGCATGTGGATGTTATTGACCTAAGATGTACTTCCATGGACTATATGAAAACAGAGATATTACTGATCTTTCCGAATGTGTGTCTCAGGCAGGTATGTGTCTTGCATTGAGCAGCACTCTACCTTTACCAAGGATGATACCACACTATGAACAATAGATGATTGACTTCAATAGCTGGTGTAGTTTCTGGTGTCTTTTCAGCAGGATTCAGTATTTGTCAGCATGGGAGGACATGGGTAACAAACTCCATTGCTTTGCAAAGGATGGCCTGTGCCTGTCCCTCCTAGACTTCAAAATACTGGCTAAAACTTTATCCACCCCATTAGAGCCGTTTTTAGACAATGCCAAATTGACAAACTTACTGATGTAGCAAATAAAACCCAAAGAAACCTAAAGGTATTACTGTTCAATGCACGGAGCCTAACCAAAAAACTATCCTCACTCTGGAGAATATAGACATCTATGCCATTACTGAGAAATGGTTTAAATCAGAAGTACTCTTGCAGTGCAACGCTTCCACACATTTATAGCAGCAGCAGCACAGACAGGGACAAAAGATGGAGGAGTCTCAATCTGTATTAGCAACACATATATACACTGGGAAACATACACTGCCTCAGACTCACAGACACAATGATTCCTAGACTTCATTAGCACAAGTGTACACACCCACCAGATGTTCAAACATACTGGACCTGGCACTTACAAATATGGGATAGTGCTGCACCATCCCCATGTTATGTCCTCACTGACGAAGTCGTACCACAAAGTTGTCTCCTTCAAAATAAAGCTCAACTTGGTAACCCCAGCAAACCCTGTAAAAGTTAGGAACTATTTAAACGTAAACCACATCCTATTAAAAGATAGTTTATCAAAACTCAGTGCACCTCCCAACCCCCAAGTTCACAGCAACCTATGTGAAATTGTTCACAGAAACCCTGCGCAACCATTTAAATGGCTGAATGGAGGCTTCTGTACCTGCTACAAGTAAGCCTAAAACCAACAATAAAAATAAACCACACTGGTGAAATCCTGACCTTAACACGGTATATAACAAAAGGAAATAAAAGTCATAAGTAAAATCAGGAGAAGCAACTGTCATAAAGATAAGAGCTCTCTAATTAAACTAGACAGGAAACTAAGAGGACTTATTAAGTCCAACAAGGCCTAATATGAGGTTATGATAGCCTTACAGGCTAAAGACAACCACAGGGCCTTCTAGAGCTATGTCCAAAATCTCAAAGGCAGCACACAGCAGTGTGCCAAACTGGTGGTCAATGATGCCACCTTAACTGAGCAGAGCAACATAGCAAATTTGCTGGCTGACAAATTCATCTCAAACTTCAATTCCCCACCACCCCTTCCTTTCCTCGTGAAATACCTATTAGCATACCCCCCTTCAACTATTAACAGGGAGCAGGTCCTGGCGGCGCTCACTAAAGTCAAAAACACAACTTCAGTGAGCCCCGACAATATCACAGAATGCCTCCTAAATAGCTTGAAATATGACTTATCAGGACCACCTGAGTTTATTTTCAACTACAGCCACAAAACAGGCTGTGTAACACAAGAATGGAGGACTGCAATGGTTACCCACCACACAAGGGCAGAACATCAACTGACCCCAGGAATTAGACCAATCAGTCTAATATGCAAATCCATAGAATGAATTATCATGGAAATGATCAACAAAGACACAAGCAACCTTCAGTCACTGGATCAAATCCGGTTTGGCTTTGTCAAGGGAAGGTCATGCCTACTAAACTAGTGGACTTCTTTGAGAAGGTCACCAAGGCAATGGATGAGGAGAAAACAGTGCATACTGTCTTAGCTGGACCTGGCTAAGGCATCCGATAAAATACCTCACTCGGGTATGTTGACAAACTAACTGAACTGGGCATAACCCCCCTCCATCCATCCATCCATCCATCCATCCATCCATCCATCCATCCATTAACCCCATAACATAACTCATGGCATTTCCAGCTGCCTAACAGACAAGGCCCAGAAAGTCAGGATTGGTGAGACCACCATCACTAAGAGACCAGCAACCAGTGGGGTTCCTCATGGCTCCATGCAGGGGCTGCACCTATGTGGCATCTACTTCTCAGAGGCTATTGTCAAGGGCCTTTGGCTGACCAAGTTCATAGATGACTGCAAATTGGGAGCCATCATAAATTCCCCCATGACACAGACATCTTACAAGAGGTTCTAACAAAAACACAAGACTGGTATCAAAGTCACCAATTAAAACCTCAATGCCAAGAAATGCATTATAGTGCCTTTTTGGGACAATTGCCATCCTCCGGGCTAATTACTGCATTAATAATACACCCTTAAGAACTGACCCAGTAGTTAGGGATTTGGGAATATATGTAGACAGTAATCTGGCCTTTGACCAACATGTGCCCAAGATAGTAAGAAAATCATTGCATGTCGCCCAACTCATAAGGAGGGGAATGGTATCCAGGTACAAGGAAGTTATAGTGACACTTTAGTTGGCCCTTATCAGACCCATCATTCAGTATAATGCCGGCTTTGGCTTGTACCTGACCAGACAAATGGAACAGTTGGAATGCCCACAAAGGTTCCTTACCAGGAGTATCCAGGGTATAAACACATTGTCCTATATGGATCACCTTAAAGTCCTATATCTATACTAGGTCCCCTACATGTTAGTGAGAGGCAATCTATGCTGGGCATACAAGGCATCCTTGGATCCAACTATGGACCTTTAAGCACATATGCAAAACAAACAGCATCAGAACCATGGACAAGGCTTTGAGATGGTCCATATAGTTTTTATGATTTAGATCTTTGATTTTCTTAGTAAGGAAGCACTGATAATGTTTCAGTTGTGACAAGTGTTTGGAGAAGTGCACAGGAAAAGGGGCATTATACTCAAAGATCAACCTAATGAGTGCTGAGTACAGTGGAATAATTGCATTCCTGAAACTGGACACGCTACCTTTAGATATAAACTGTGAAATGAAAAAGGACTTCTTACAAAATCATCAAAGGACATTTTTTGTTGTTGACATATGTTCCTAGATCCTTGACTACAAGATCAATATTCAAGGGTATGTTGTCAATGTGACAATTACAAGGGTAGTCATACTTGCCCAAAGATATGATTACAGGCATCTTGGTATTTAGTTTTAGTCCAAGGTTTTGACACCAGCTATTTGTTTGGGACAGGCACTATTAGAGGATCATTGCATCCTCACAAATTTTATGATGACACCAAATTTGCAGTCATCTGCTGATTTGTCTAGCCACAAACCCTTTACACAAGCTTTGACTTCCAAGACGAAAATGCTAAGGAGTAGTGCCCCATGGATTGAAACTGGGGTACAGGGCTACTGACAGGTCCTTTAGAGGAGGTAGAGCTGTCCACCATTATTTCCTGGATTATTTTTGAGCTACTTTGCTGCCCAATGAGCTACATAGGGATTTACATTTAGTTTGGAGAGTTAATGTTTGATACACGAGTGTGAACTGATTTGTTACTCTCATTTTTTTTTTTTACCAAAATAGATGACATTACAGCACAGCCAAAAGCAATGGATGTGCAATAGGAAATTTACACTGGGCTTGGCACTGGACATCATTATTCTTTTGGGAAACCTTGGCTAATCTTAGAAAGGCCCCCAGGATCATTAGCCTAGTAAAAATCTATGAATGTATGAAACACATTACTGGTTAATATCATAGCAACAAATTTATAACTGTTAAATCTTGTATTTAAATGACACTGCACCTCTGAAAATCCAAAAGTGCTGATTTGCCAATTCTACCATAACAAAGAAGCAGTGAAGTCAACCGCGCTACAATTGATGCCAAAAATATGGAGCACTGACTGTGTGTGAATTCACTGATTAAAATTGAAATAAAGGTAAATTAAAAATTTTAATAATTCAGAATACACCCAAAAAGAAAAAAGGTACTGACTGTCAGTGTGGCCTGTTGACTACAGTGATCTACTTAGTAATTTTGGACTGTGCTCCATTTCCTTTTCTGCTCTGTACATGTCTGAAAACTTGCAGATAAAATACATTACTGTGGCCAAAAATTCCTAAACTGTTCATCACAATCAAAGGCCCAGCAGAATTCACAGAAAATGTCTATTCTTTTTTTAGGGAAGCTAGATATGTGTCAAAGCAATCATCTATTGATCACTGAATGTATTTGGCTGTTGTTTGCCTACAGCTACACAGTCATTGACCTAGATTGGCCACAACAACACTATATCTACCTTTTTTCTTAAACAACAAAAAAACAGAAGGTAACGGAAGGGGGAGAGCCTCTAAGTTAAACCACAAGTCCCCCAACTGAGGAGAGCCTCTAACTTAAACAGCTAATTCTTATCAGAACGGGAGAAGGAGGGCTAAGAGCAAGGGGGAATCCTCTAAGAAAAAACAGTTTTGAAAGGGGGGATAGGTGTGAAGGAAAAACGACAACCTAAACAACAACAATAATAAGCAGGAAATGGAGATAGGGATCCTAAACAAATACTACTAATCTACAGAAAGATTCCTGAAAAATATTAAGATTTAAATACAGAATATAACAAGAAAAATCAAAACTTAGTCTGAGCCAGTATCCAGCAATCTCAAAGCTTCCAGCGGCAAATGAGATCTGGATAACTAACGCTAGGCATGACAGGATAGGGTCTAGCCTCAAGCCAGTGGAAGCTCTCGAGCTTTAGAATATGGCCGAGTCGGAGCCGAGGATCAGCTATGAACCCAACCAACCAACAAGAAGGTAGGAGAAATAGGGACAACATAACATCCCATGTTTGCACAGTTTTGCACATTGCCCAGCGGCGTTAAACTACGGTTAAACTATTCCTGTTGCCAGAAAGTCTGCTCTTCAGATTTTCCCTTAGAACTAGCCAGTTTTCTAGTTTTAGCACTCAAAACTTTTGTGCTCAGCACTGTCCAAATCTCGTTGCAAGCACTAAATAATCTACAAATTACTGCAGCACTGAACTTTCCTCATTTATCAAGAGGAAATCAGTTCTTAGTACTTAAATTAATAAGCACTAACCAGGCATGTCTAAGGATCAGCTCCCGGTGTTTTCTCCTGTTCACCTGATGAATCTGGGCATCTTGGGGCAATGTAGCAACTGGCTCATGTAAACTGACAACCCTCTCCTTCTACCACCAAACACTACAACCTGTGAGAGATGCACTTATATAGCCAAAGTGGAAGCCAAGCTCTCTCCAGCCAAGACTGAACTAGACAGTCAAGAGGAGAAGGTAAACACCACACCGCACTCTACAAATTGTCCATCAAAACCTGCACCACTCAAACCCACACATAGTAACACAAAACACACACCTACATTTGCAGAGGCTCTCAATAAAAATCTGCCCAAACAACAGAGACCTCCAAAGCTGAAACACAAGCAACTACCACCCACAACACTACCTGAATTACACACAGCCCACAGAATCAGTGTGCCACTCAACCTCAGTCCATAAGGCAAAACAACGTACCCAACACAGTAGTCACTGGCGACTCTATAGTCAGGCACACTGATGTCCCTCTCACCAGGCTAAACAAGGAGAATGATACTGTCAGCTGCCTGTCAGGTGCCAGGATCCGCCATATAACGCATGCACTCAGGACACTCCACAACAAGTACAAATATGACTCTGTCATTGTCCATGTTGGAGTGACTGAGCTTAGACATACCTCCTTGGGCTACATGAAAAGAGACATGAAGGAGCTCTCTGACCATGTGGCATAGGCAGGTATGACACTAGCCCTGAGTAGCATCCTGCTATCACCCAGAATGATACCACAGTACAAGGACAAAATGACTGACTTTAACAATTGACTAAGCTTCTGGTGTCATTCCAAGGGGATCCAGTATCTGTCTGCCTGGGACGACATGATCGTCAGGCCACGATGCTTTACCACAGATGGCCTGCACCTGTCACCTCTGGGATTCTGGATACTGGCTAAGGCTCTTGCCGCCCCTATAGTGCCTTTTTTAGGCAAGGCTCAAACATCAAATGCACCATCATAGTAGATACAAACAAGTGAAATCTAAGGGTAATGCTACTCAATGCTCAAAATGCACTCACTCGAGGCACTCCTTAAGATGGAGAACATTGACATCTGTGCAGTGACAGAGACCTGGTTTAAGGCTCCACAGAGCACCGCTGCATTACCAGGCTACAATTCTTACCACACCTTTCGGCCACCTAACCTGGACCGAAACACTAAAGGAGGAGGCATGTCCATATTCATAAAGGATATCCACACCTCCAAGCTAGTTGCTCAACATAACGCATCCAAAATTATCCTAGTACAATTAGCACTGGGCAAGACTGCAATTCAGGTTGTAGCTTGTTACAGATCCCCCGCCATGCCCCAGGACGCCCATTCCATGTTTCTCGATATACTGGATAATATTAAGGTACAGCCCAATACCCTGATACTGGGAAATTTCAACTACCCCACCATCAACTGGGAAAAAGTACAGTTTTGTACCTACCATAAATGTAGATGTTCGAAGATCCACATTGCTGCAGTCCTTACATATGGGTAGTCCACTGTCCTCGGTCGGCCCGAATATCAAAGTATTAGGCTGACGTCGGTCAAGGCGCTTAAGACTGACATCAGGACGTCAGGGTACAAATGCGCATGACCGACGTCATATCCTCAGTCTTTTCTTGCCCCAGATGTCAGAAGACCCTAAAAGGAAAGGTCAAAACCAAAAGACAGCAAAAAACAACCAACCACCCTTGCACTAATCATATGTACAATATATACAATATCCACAATATTCACAACCCAAACCACACAACTGCCTCTAACCACAGAGGGGAAGGAGGGAGGGTAAATTGGACTGCAGCAATGTGGATCTTCGAACATCTACATTTATGGTAGGTACAAAACTGTACTATGTTCTTCATCTCACATTGCTGCAGTCCTTACATATGGGTAGAATCCCAAAGCAGAGGTAAGGGAGGATGGCAAAACTATAAAGCATTAGGAGCTGCCAAAATGCCCTGTAAAATTGCAGTGGCAAAACCAGCCCTAGATTTAGAGTAAAGTGGAAGGTGGTAGTGCTTAGAGAAAGTATGCACTGAACTCCAAGTAGCTGCCTCCAAAATATCTTTAGTTGCCACCCCCCTTAAAAAAGCTGTAGAAGTGGCAGTAGCCCTAGTGGAATGAGGCCTAATCCCAGCTGGAATCTCCTTACCATGATGGGAATAACAGAAAGTAATACAAAACCCAATCCACTTAGAAATAGTTTGTTTTGACACAGGCTTGCCCTGAGAACCCAAAGCAAATGAAACAAATAACTGCTGAGACTGCCTGAACCCTTTAGTTCTGCTCAAATAATATCGCAACTGCCTGTGTATATCCAAAGTGTGCAAAATCTTTTCCCCTTTATTTTGGGGTTTGCATAAAAAGTAGGCAAATGAATAGTTTGGTTTAAAGCCACACTAGAAACCACTTTAGGCATAAAGGAAGGATTAGTACGCAAAGATACCCTATCCTTATGGAAAATTAAGAAAGGCTCAACCGCCATAAGGGCCTGTAATTCAGAAACCCTTCTCGCAGAGGTAATGGCCAACAAAAAAGCAGTCTTCCATGATAAATATTTCAACTCGGCCGTAGCTGCAGGCTCAAAAGGTTGTAGAGTGAGTTTCTCCAACACAAAATTGAGATCCCAAGCAGGAGTAGGAGCTCACGTGGGGGTCTTATATTCTTTGCCCTCTAAGGAATTGCTTAAACAAAGGATGAGAAAACAATGGTGGGTCACAGTCATAGTGAGCAGAAATTGCTGCAGCATGAACCTTAATAGAAGAGAAGGACAAACCTTTGTCCAGTAACTCAGTAAGATATTGAAGAGCCACACTTAAATTAGGCTTAGAAACATCAAATTCCTTTGCTGTACTCCAAAATAAAAATCTCTTCCATTTATCTGCGTACACTTTCCTTGTACTAGGCCTTCTGGCCTCCAAAATAACATTCAAAACTTGCTGTGGAAGCTGAGACCCTCCAGGGTTTAAAACAGAATATGCCAGGCTGTTAGATGTAGAGAGTGAAGTTTGACATTGAGTAAATGACTGTTCTCCTGAGACAGCAGGTGAGGAATCGAAGGCAAAGGCCATGGAGGCTCCGTACCAGACTTCTCAGTAATGGGTACCAGTGCTGTCGAGGCCAATCTGGAGCTATTAAAATCATCTTTGGCTTGTCCTGTCTGACCTTCAGGAGTACCTTTGGGAGGAGAGGCAGAGGTGGAAAGGCATACACATGAAGATTGCTCCAGTTGAATGAAAGAGCATCCACTTTCCAAGCTGTGGGATGAAACCTTTTTGTGCAAAACTTTGGCAGCTGGTAGTTTAGTGGAGAAGTGAACAGATCTATGTCTGGAGTTCCCCATAACACTGTCAATTTCTGAAATACATGAGGATCCAATTTCCACTCGTGGGGATCCATAATTTGTCTGCTCAACACATCTGCTAAGGAGTTCTGTGCACCCGGCAGAAACCTTGCCTGAAGATTCAGCTGTAAACTGAGAGCAGTCTCCCACAAAATCATTGCTTGTCTGCATAGAGGATAAGAATGCGTTCCGCCTTGCTTGTTGATGTACCACATGACAGTTGTGTTGTCTGTTAGAACCAACACCTGCCCTGGAAGAAGTAAATCCTTGAAAGCTATTAATGCAAATTGGACTGCTAACATCTCCTTCAAATTGATATGTAGATGTTGAAGTCTGGCAGGCCACGTGTCTTGTACCCACTTTCCATTTAGATGAGCTCCCCAAGCTTTGTCTGAGGCATCTGTCGTTAGAATCTGACTCGCCTCTGGTCGGGTCACAGAGAGTCCCTTGTTTAGGTGACATTCCTGAGCCCACCACAAAAACTCCTTTTGAATGCAAGGTATTATCTGAATGACAGTGTCCATATCTTGGCAGTGCTGTGTCCATACATTTTGAGATACCATTGTAGCTTCCTCATATGCAGTTTGGCATTGGGAAGCACCAGAATACAAGATGCCATGAACCCCAAGGCTTGAAGGACTGTCCTTGCAGTCAGCCTGGACTGATGAGACAATTGATGGAAGTAAAGAGAAAGATTCTTTTGTTTGTCCAGGGTCAAAAGGCCATCTGGGATGCTGTATTCAGTCTCACACCCAGAAAGCACATGTCCTGAGAGGGTACTAGACTGGACTTTATTTCGTTCACAGAATACCCCAGGCATCTTAGCACTGCTATCACATACTGTAAATGATGAAGAAGTTCGTCCTTTTCTTGGGCCAGAATCAGGCAATCGTCCAAATAAGGATAGATCTGTATTCCTCTTAGCCTGAAGAAAGCTATCACTGGAGCCAGAACTTTCGTGAACACTCTGGGCGCAGTAGATAAGCCAAAGGGCAATGCAGAGAACTGATAATGAGAAGTCCCAGCCCGAAAACGCAGATACTTCCTGCAACTGAGCCTGATAGGAACATGAAGGTAAGCCTCCTTGAGATCCAGAGTCACCATCCAGTGATCTTTGCCCAGCAGAGGTAAAAGCTGTTGTAACGTCAACATTTTGAACTTGGGAATGTCCAGATATGTGTTGAGGATAGATAAATCCAAAATTGGTCTCCACGTGTTCCCCTTCTTTGGTACTAGGAACAGGCGAGAATAAAATCCTAGGCCCACTTCTGGTAGAGGGACGGTTGTATGGCCCCTATTTGAAGTAGCAGAGAAATTTGTTTGTGAGCCTCTAGTCTTTGCTGAGGAGGAACGTCTGGCATGCCCTTGAAAGGAGGCAAGGTATGGAAATAAAACTTGTAACCTTGGTGTATGATATCCAATACCCATCTGTCTTGAGTAATCAAACTCCAATTTTCCTTGAAGAGTGCCAACCTTCCTCCCAAAGGTGCTGCCAGGCAAGAAGGATCTGGCAGCTGAAAAGGTAGGTCATTAGGCCTGTTTACGAAAGGACTGGCCCCTGCCCTCACCCGAAGACTGTGCAGGTGAACTCCCCGTTCTAGGTCTGAAGGAACTCTGAGCTCTGCCCCTACCATGTCTAGATCTACCCCTAGACTGAGAATCATAAGAAGGATACGTCCACCCCTTAGCAGGCCAATTCCTACTAAACTTCGGAGGCTGAACTTGCAAAAAATCTTTAACAGCCTGCATAGACTTAGCCTTGCCTTCCATTTTCTTCAAGACTGACTCCACAGGTGAACCAAACAACACATCAGACTGTAAAGGAGCATCCAAAATCCTTGTCTTAACATGGTCAGATAAATTCTGATCCCTCAGCCAGGCGTGCCTGCGAAGAACTGAACCAGTGGCAGCCACCCTAGACGAGGCCTGTACAGCATCAAAACCACATTGTAAAGAATGCTTACCCACCTGTTCAGAGACATGCACCAAATCTTGTAATTCTTTACACTCAATGCCTTCCGCCAGAGCATCTACCTTAGACTTCAATTGAGAAAGAAGATAGTTTTGATATTTCAACATGTGAAACTGGCAATTCAAAGCCCTCATAGCTAAGGTGGAAGAAGTATAGACTTTCTTTCCCCATCTATCCAAAGCTCTGGCCTCTTTATCTGGAGGAACCGGATTTTTTACAACAGAGGCCTTGACACCCTTAGGTCCCTGACTAACAGTTTCTGGGTCTGCCCTAGGACTCTTATAAAGATATTTATGAGCCTCAGGCACCCTGTAATACCTATCCGGTTTAACAGGAGCAGGAGGCAAAGAATCAGGATTAAGTGAAGCCTCTACAAACACATCTTCCACAACATCCAGAACAGGGGGTATAGCCAAGGGCCTATGCTGGGGTAAATGCAAAAATTCCCTAAGCCTTTTCCTGGAATCAGAGAAGTCCTGACCTTCCCACTTAAAATGTTCCCTCATGGAATGAAGAGTCTCTGAAAAAGAAAAATCCTCTGGAGGAGAAGCAGAAGGAGTCGAATCATCTGCATCAGAATCAGAATAAGGAGAGTACTCCTGCAAGTCTTCAGCCAAAGACTCTGAAACATCCGGAGCCTGCTCAAAACTCCCCAACTCTGGTTCCACCCTAGGCCTTTTATCAGGAGGGGGCAAAGAACCTCTAATCAAAGTAATTAAATCTTCTGCCATTTTAAGCATGTGCTTCTTGGGCACAGATCCTGAAGAACTAGGAGTGACACCAACAGAAGCTAAACCTGGCCTGCCTCTGGGGGAAGCCTTGGAAACAGAAGGAGAGGGCCTAACCACCCTAGGAAGGGAGGGGAGTACAGTAACCTGAGAAGCCCCTTCAGCCTGACCTGCCTCCTGAGAGGCCACATCCTGCAATATCAAAGTCTCCCCCTGGGACTCCAGAGAAGCCTCCGGCGGAACCACCGGTTCCACTGACGCCTCTAAAGAACCGGCGTCCGGTACGGACAACTCTTCTTGCCTGGGTTTAGCTGCTTTGTCTTTGCGCTTCTTCAAAGAAGCGGGCGTCGGAGAATCCAACGGCATATTATAATTGCACCGCTTCCCGAAGACCAACCTAGCACAATCTAACCTTCGCTTAATAGTGCGCTTATTGAACCTAGCACAAAAGCGACACCCAACAACGTCGTGCTCAGGCCCCAAACAAGGAATACACAAGGTATGATAATCCCTATGCGGTATCTGCTTCCCACAAGAAATACAGTTATTCACTTTTTCTGACATCCGGTAAACCACTGAGGCAAGAAAAAACGAAAATATTCCCCAACGGGGTACTTAGCCAACTTTGACTCAGTCTGAAACTCCGAATTCGAAAAATTTCAGAACGCCAAACGGCACTTGCAACGCTGCTTCTGCATCGGACCATGCGGCAAAAAAGACTGAGGATATGACGTCGGTCATGCGCATTTGTACCCTGACGTCCTGATGTCAGTCTTAAGCGCCTTGACCGACGTCAGCCTAATACTTTGATATTCGGGCCGACCGAGGACAGCGGACTACCCATATGTAAGGACTGCAGCAATGTGAGATGAAGAACATCTGCTCATGTACTAACTCATCTGCCCAACTTTTTCTGGAATTCATCAATTCCAATGACCAGGATCAGCTTGTCCATACCCCTACCAGGGGCAGCAACATCCTGGACCTGGTCATTACCAATATGAGTAACAGATGATCCATGCCAGAGATCAACTCCTCACTGGTCAGGTCCGACCACAAGCTAATCACCCTAGACATCCATATACCGCAACCCCCATTAAGGAAACCACCATAATAAATTTCTCCAAAGCCAACTTCATGCTTCTTAAGTCAGAAGCGGCCAACTTCACGTCACCCACACAGATGGAAAATAGAGAAACGAGTGCTGAATCATATACAAAAGCACTGTATAAGCACATACATGAGTGCATGGACTGTGCTATCCCCAACAGAACAAAGACGCTATCCTCCAAAAAAAGGAAGCCAATCTGGTGGTCCCCTGCCATAAACAAACTCTACAACAGAAGGAAGAAACTGTTTCAAAAAAGAGTAAAATCCCATGATTGCAGGAACTCCCTGGTCAGCCTCAGCAAGAAGCTAAGATCCCTCATAAAATCCTCCAAAGCTAGTTACGAAAATAAAATCAGCATAGATTCCAAAGACAACCACAAAGCTTTCTACAGCTATGTCAAGAATCTCACTGGCAACACTCAGATCTGTTCGGAACTACAGCACAATGGCACTACATTTACTGAACCAACTGATACTGCCAACATCCTGGCAGACAGGCTGAGTACAAACTTTACCCCCCCAACCCCAAAGGGCCCATCTCCATACCAGAAGATTGCAAAGCCCCTGTAATCATGGACACACAGGTAAAGACTGCACTCTCCAAAGCCAAGAACACAGCATCCATGGGACTGGACAGATTCCCAGGCTGCGTTCTGCATGAACTACAGAATGAACTGGCACCCCACCTAAGTACCATGTTCAACCATAGCCTCACTTCAGGCTTTGTGCCTATGGAATGGCGCACAACAACAGTTATCCCACTCCACAAAGGGGGTGCAACCACTGACACTGGAAACTACCGCCCCATTAGCCTGACGAGCCTGGTCTGCAAAGCCATGGAACACATCATCCTGAAGCTTATAAACAAAGACATAGGTAACATCCAAACTCTGGACTCCACTCAAGTTTGGGTTTGTAAAAGGTAGATCGTGCCTACTAAACCTGATTGACTTCTTCAAAGCAGTCACTAGAGCCGTAGACGAGGGTAAGGTGGTGCACACAGCCTATCTTGACCTCTCCAAGGCTTTTGACACCATCCCCACTCTGGTATTATATTGAAACTCACTGGACCAGGCATAAATCCATATGTTACAAGATGGGTGGCCAAACTGGCTCACAGACAGAACCCACACAATGAAAGTAGTCGACTCCAAATCAGACTTCAGACCAGTGACTAGCAGAGTACCACAGGGTTCGGTCCTGGGTCCTCTCCTGTTCAGTATCTACTTCTCTGAAGTCCAAGCTAACACAGCTGGTCTTTGGCTAATGAAATTCGTAGACGACTGTAAACTTGGAGCCATAATAGATTCGCCTAAGTATGTGGACATTCTACAAAGAGGCCTCACTGAGACTGATTCTTAGTGACAAAGTCATGGCCTAAAGCTCAACGTCAAGAAGTGCATTGTCATCCCCTTTGGGAAAAACACCGTACCCATAAACTACCACATAAGCAGTAGCCTATTAGACCAAAAGTCTGTTAAGAGACCTTGGGACACAGGTGGACAGTTGTCTCTTCTTTGATAATCACGTCGCCACAGTAGTCAGGAAATCCTTCTATGTGGCACACCTCATCTCAACGGGGTTCTCCTACAGAAAAAGAGAGGTTATCATTCCTCTCTACTCATCCCTCATCAGACCCATTATAGAGTACAACGCCCCATTTGGCATGTACCTCGCAAGACATCTGCAACAACTACAAAGGCCACAGAAATACCTCACAAGGAGGATTACTGGCCTCAAACAGATGCCATATGTAGACCATCTCAAAAAACTCCAGCTCTACTCCGTCACATATAGCTTACTCAGAGGCGACCTCTGCCTAACATACAAAGCCGTGTCTAACCCAGATCTGATGGACATGCTACACTTAAATAAATCCCAATCTCTCCAAGCCACATGCTCCAGGGACCTAAACCTTGTCACCACAATAAACAGAACATGCTGGAGGAATAGATTCTGTCCCAGAGAGTTCCCATGTTCTAGAACAGGCTACCCATTCATGTCAATCAGAGCTCCTCATTAGCCCTCTTTAAGTGAAATCTTGACAATTGGATGGGAAACGGAAAATTCACCCCAGGGATCATTGCTGTGGCGCTACTCGACAGGGACACAGGAAAATAATTTTCTTCGGGTGGCAAAAGCCAGGGAACCTCATTTGGCTAGGCTTACATAGGCCCTAGGGCCGATAGCCTAGTACATACCTATGAACCTATAAGAAAAGCTTTTCCCAGAGCAGAATCTAACATACATCTCAGGAAAACAATTCTTTTGAGATGGAAGGAGAGAAGATTTCTGTAAGTTGATATGGTACTCAGACCGAGTAAAAGACTCTGTATACTTTCTAAGGACTCTTTGACAGCTGGAAAAGTGTCTGCAAATATAAAGCAATCATCCAAATATGGTAAAATGTGAATACCTTGAAGTCTGCAATAAGCAATTACTGGAGCTAGGCACTTTGTAAATATCATTGGAGCAGCAGATATCTCAAAGAGTTAGACACAGAAAATCTTAAGAAATGTCTGAAGTGCTTGCCACTAAGTATGTGGCGGTAAGCATCATGTAATCTAGCTTTACCCTAAAGGCTAGTAGAGGAACTAGAGGTAACAGTATCTGAAAAGAACATTTTGAACTTTGAGACTTTTACAAAAAATTGGGAAAGGAAAGGTCTAGCACAGGCCCCCATGGGTCCTCTATCTTTGGCATTAAAACAATCCTTGAATAAAATCCTTTGCCCATTTTGTCTGCAGGCACTGCCTCTATGACTTCCAGAAATAACGTTTGATCCAGAAAGGGAGAAAAAAGGAATATTTGGTTTAGCTGAAACGGAGGGAGGGAATCCCATTACCAATCCTACTCCCACTGAATGATTTTTAGATCCAAATTGTCTGCAAGAATGTAATGCTGCAAGGGTAGATGAAGACTTGGGGAAAGGAACGGGTTGTCAGGGTGGATTTAGGAGGAGCCTGAAAAGGACAACAGTCATTCTGACTTTTTTGGATTGTCCTTGATTTCGAGAGGTTTTTCCTTTCCATTTGATGCCTCCTTGCTATTGTTTTTCAAAACCCTACTTGGCATCTCCTTGAATTACATATTTAAAAAAAAGAGCAGAGGTGGAAGGAAAATGTTTATTTGCCTTTAAAAAAAGGAAGGCTAGAAGATTTGGGTTACTCCTTGTAAAAACTTTCCCCTGTCATCAGTGCTCTTAAGTACCTCAGATGAAGAAGGTTCAGAACTTCTTTGTCCAGGGGAGAATTTAAAATTTCAGTTTTAACATATTCAGAAAGATTTTGAGAATGTAACGAAGCAGATCTTCTCAGGACTGACCCAGAAGCAGAAACCCGTAGACAGCATCTGCAGCATTCTAAGAACACTTTAATGCATGTTTAATAATATGCAAAGCTAAAACAAAAATAAAATTTTTGCCTCAGAAGAAGGAAGGTTACTGGGAAGCTTCTTCACATCTTCCAAAAACAATGGTAAAAACATTGGAGCTTGGCAGTTTACAATTCTGAATGCCAAAGCGGAAGCACAGTAAACTTTCTTCCCAAACATGTCAAAAGCTTTGCCGTCCTCGTCATTCTGATCAGGGCTGGTGTTAGCAATTTGTCTAGCATAAGTAGTTTTGTAATCAGTCATAATACATTTGTTAAGCAATACGGATTTCATTCTGATCCCACTGAAAAGCCTCTTTCATTTTAGATAAAGTTTGACAAAAAGAAAGATGTTCTGGAGGAAAATCTGTAGCAACACTTTCCTCATAGTAAGAATCTTCCAGTTGAGAACAGCGTCGGAAAGTGGGGAAATAATTTTTTTTTCTTTTCTTCACAGCGGAAGAAATGGGAGCATAAAAATCATAAATCAGCTTCCTCGCACATCCCAGCAAATCCTCCATTTCCATGCAAACAGTAACTGTAGAAACCATGTTTTTACCCTTTCTTTCTTTTCCTGGGAAACTTCCTTGGAATAGAACCAATCCAATGCAGTCAAGTTGATTTAAACAAAATACTCTGATTTGGCCTACTGGCAAAATCAATCTACCATCACTACTGTACCTTATATGAAAAGGTACATCGGCTGTAAATACATACTAGAGACACCTTTCTCCTCAATTAATCAATATTCAAAGTTACACATCTTGGATACTGTCCACCTCTGAACAGAGTACTCCAAATCAGAGAACAAAGTTACAAGCTTACAAGCTGCCAATTACTAACCTCTGGTTATTGGCTATGCTTGTAGTAGTCTACAAAATGATAACCCAGCATTTACCTATGAATTTAAGAAAGGATGATCACATTGGTCAGACCTCCATTCAAACTTTCTCTTGAAGAGGTTTAGCCTTATGGAACCTGCCATCCTCTGATATAAAAAAATATAGAAAAAAACTTCCATAACTCAAAAAAAATAAAAAAATAAACTTAGACAGCCACAAGAGCAACCTTAGACAACCCCAAGAGCAAAGCCCTTAAGTCAAGCAAAACCATTATGCAGGACTCCTGTCTTAGGGTATTCCATTGTACGACAGACAGATGCCCCACTCACCAAACTGAATAAGGAGAAAATAATGGTTAGTTGCTTATCTGGAGCCAGGATCTGCCAAGTTACAATACAGGTACCAGCATGTTTCTATCATAGTGCATGTGGATGTTAACGACCTGAGATGTACTTCCATGGACTATATGAAAACAGAGATATTACTGATCTTTCCGAATGTGTGTCTCAGGCAGGTATGTGTCTTGCATTGAGCAGCACTCTACCTTTACCAAGGATGATACCCCACTATGAACAATAGATGATTGACTTCAATAGCTGGTGTAGTTTCTAGTGTCTTTTCAGTAGGATTCAGTATTTGTCAGCATGGGAGGACATGGGTAACAAACTCCATTGCTTTGCAAAGGATGGCCTGTGCCTGTCCCTCCTAGACTTCAAAATACTGGCTAAAACTTTATCCACCCCATTAGAGCCTTTTTCAGACAATGCCAAATTGACAAACCTACTGATGTAGCAAATAAAACCCAAAGAAACCTAAAGGTATTACTGTTCAATGCAAGGAGCCTAACCAATAAACTATCCTCACTCTGGAGAATATAGACATCTATGCCGTTACTGAGAAATGGTTTAAATCAGAAGTACTCTTGCAGTGCAACGCTTCCACACATTTATAGCAGCAGCAGCACAGACAGGGACAAAAGATAGAGGAGTCTCAATCTGTATTAGCAACACATATATACACTGGGAAACATACACTGCCTCAGACTCACAGACACAATGATTCCTAGACTTCATTAGCACAAGTGTACACACCCACCAGATGTTCAAACATACTGGACCTGGCACTTACAAATATGGGATAGTGCTGCACCATCCCCATGTTATGTCCTCACTGACGAAGTCGTACCACAAAGTTGTCTCCTTCAAAATAAAGCTCAACTTGGTAACCCTAGCAAACCCTGTAAAAGTTAGGAACTATTTAAACGTAAACCACATCCTATTAAAAGATAGTTTATCAAAACTCAGTGCACCTCCCAATCCCCGAGTTCACAGCAACCTATGTCAAATTGTTCACAGAAACCCTGCACAACCATTTAAATGGCTGAATGGAGGCTTCTGTACCTGCTACAAGTAAGCCTAAAACCAACAATAAAAATAAACCACACTGGTGAAATCCTGACCTTAACATGGTATATAACAAAAGGAAAAAAAAGTCATGGGTAAAATCAGGAGAAGCAACTGTCATAAAGATAAGAGCTCTCTAATTAAACTAGACAGGAAACTAAGAGGCTTATTAAGTCCAACTAGGCCTAATATGAGGTTATGATAGCCTTATAGGCTAAAGACAACCACAGGACCTTCTAGAGCTATGTCCAAAATCTCAAAGGCAGCACACAGCAGTGTGCCATACTGGTGGTCAATGATGCCACCTTAACTAAGCAGAGCAACATAGCAAATTTGCTGGCTGACAAATTCATCTCAAACTTCAATTCCCCACCACCTCTTCCTTCCCTCGTGAAATACCTATTAGCATACCTCCCTTCAACTATTAACAGGGAGCAGGTCCTGGCGGCGCTCACTAAAGTCAAAAACACAACTTCAGTGAGCCCCGACAATATCACGGAATGCCTCCTAAATAGCTTGAAATATGACTTATCAGGACCACTTGAGTTTGTTTTCAACTACAGCCACAAAACAGGCTGTGTAACACAAGAATGGAGGACTGCAATGGTTACCCACCTCACAAGGGCAGAACATCAACTGACCCCAGGAATTACAGACCAATCAGTCTAATATGCAAAGCCATAGAATGAATTATCATGGAAATGATCAACAAAGACACAAGCAACCTTCAGTCACTGGATCAAATCCGGTTTGGCTTTGTCAAGGGAAGGTCATACCTACTAAACTAGTGGACTTCTTTGAGAAGGTCACCAAGGCAATGGATGAGGAGAAAACAGTGCATACTGTCTTAGCTGGACCTGGCTAAGGCATCCGATAAAATACCTCACTCGGGTATGTTGACAAACTAACTGAACTGGGCATGACCCCCCTCCATCCATCCATCCATCCATCCATTAACCCCATAACATAACTCATGGCATTTCCAGCTGCCTAACAGACAAGGCCCAGGAAGTCAGGATTGGTGAGACCACCATCACTAAGAGACCAGTAACCAGTGGGGTTCCTCATGGCTCCATGCAGGGGCTGCACCTATTTGGCATCTACTACTCAGAGGCTATTGTCAAGGGCCTTTGGCTGACCAAGTTCATAGATGACTACAAATTGGGAGCCATCATAAATTTCCCCATGACACAGACATCTTACAAGAGGTTCTAACAAAAACACATGACTGGTATCAAAGTCACCAATTAAAACCTCAATGCCAAGAAATGCATTATAGTGCCTTTTTGGGACAACTGCCATCCTCCGGGCTAATTACTGCATCAATAATACACCCTTAAGAACTGACCCAGTAGTTAGGGATTTGGGAATATATGTAGACAGTAATCTGGCCTTTGACCAACATGTGCCCAAGATAATAAGAAAATCATTGTATGTCACCCAACTCATAAGGAGGGGAATGGTATCCAGGTACAAGGAAGTTATAGTGACACTTTAGTTGGCCCTTATCAGACCCATCATTCAGTATAATGCCGGCTTTGGCTTGTACCTGACCAGACAAATGGAACAGTTGGAATGCCCACAAAGGTTCCTTACCAGGAGTATCCAGGGTATAAACACATTGTCCTATATGGATCACCTTAAAGTCCTATATCTATACTAGGTCCCCTACAGGTTACTGAGAGGCAATCTATGCTGGGCATACAAGGCATCCTTGGATCCAACTTCAATGGACCTTTAAGCACATCTGCAAAACAAACAGCATCAGAACCACGGACAAGGATTTTATGATGACACCAAATTTGCATATAGTTTTTATGATTTAGATCTTTGATTTCCTTAGTAAGGAAGCACTGATAATGTTTCAGTTGTGACAAGTGTTTGGACAAGTACACAGGAAAAGGGGCATTATACACAAAGATCAACCTAATGAGTGTCAAGTACAGTGGAATAATTGCATTCCTGAAACTGGACAAGCTACCTTTAGATATAAGCTGTGCAATGAAAAAGGACTTCCTTACAAAATCATCAAAGGACATTTTTTGTTGTTGACATATGTTCCTAGATCCTTGACTACAAGATCAATATTCAAGGGTATGTTGTCAATGTGACAATTACAAGGGTAGTCATACTTGCCCAAATATATGATTACAGACTTCTTTGTATTTAGTTTTAGTCCAAGGTTTTGACACCAGCTATTTGTTTGGGACAGGCACTACTGGAGGATCATTGCATCTTCAGGGAATTTTATGATGACACCAAATTTGCAGTCATCTGCTGATTTGGCTAGCCACAAACCCTTTACACAAGCTTTGACTTCCAAGAAGAAAATGCTAAGGAGTAGTGCCCCATGGATTGAGACTGGGGTACAGGGCTACTGACAGGTCTTTTAGAGGAGGTAGAGCTGTCCACCATTATTTCCTGGATTATTTTTGAGCTACTTTGCTGCCCAATGAGCTACATAGGGATTTACATTTAGTTTGGAGAGTTTATGTTTGATACACAAGTGTGAACTGATTTGTTACTTTCATTTTTTTTTTTTTTACCAAAATAGATGACATTACAGCACAGCCAAAAGCATTGGATGTGCAATAGGAAATTTACACTGGGCTTGGCACTGGACATCATTATTCTTTTGGGAAACCTTAGCTAATCTTAGAAAGGCCCCCAGGATCATTAGCCTAGTAAAAATCTATGAATGTATGAAACACATTACTGGTTAATATCATAGCAACAAATTTATAACTGTTAAATCTTGTATTTAAATGACACTGCACCTCTGAAAATCCATTAGTGCTGATTTGCCAATTCTACCATAACAAAGAAGCAGTGAAGTCAACTGCGCTACAATTGATGCCAAAAATATGGAGCACTGACTGTGTGTGAATTCACTGATTAAAATTGAAATAAAGGTAAATTAAAAATTTTAATAATTCAGAATACACCCAAAAAGAAAAAATGTACTGACTGTCAGTGTGGCCTGTTGACTTCAGTGATCTACTTAGTAATTTTGGACTGTGCTCCATTTCCTTTTCTGCTCTGTGCATGTCTGAAAACTTGCAGATAAAATACATTACTGTGGCCACAAATTCCTTAACTGTTCATCACAATCAAAGTCTCAGTAGAATTCACAGAAAATGTCTATTCTTTTTTTAGGGAAGCTAAATATGTGTCAAAGCAATCATCTATTGATCATTGAATGTATTTGGCTGTTGTTTGCCTACAGCTACACGGTCATTGACCTAGATTGGCAGGGCTAGTGTCATCTATTCATTTAGTTTAATCATTAAAAGTATTCAGGCAATTAAATTTAGAATTGTGTCAATTTAAGCCTTGCCTGTACCTACCCTTAGACTACACCTCCTTTTTCGAAGAACGCTAGGACAGTGAAGCCAGAGGCGAATTTATGAATACCAATGTAATGAAAGGGAGATAAAATATCACACTGCCTCATTTGCAGCAGGATTCAATTCTAGAGGTAGAGAAGGGGCTGTGAGTGCACAATGAACCTCTCTCTACCAGGTTTTATTAATTTTCTAATGAAGAGATTCTGGTATTTTTAGGACAATTTGCTTTGTAGAGAGATAAGAGATTTAAGACCACTGGATCCCTAATGGCACAGAAGGCAAGGCATAGATCTCCCCTCAGGAGTCTATAAGATAATCAATAAAGAGACAGTGCTTGCAGTATTTTTTGGTAGATTAGGGTTTTTAAGCCAATAGGCTGCGGTGGTGGTGCTGTAGTAGCGTTGTTGCCTCACAGTTAGACGTTGCCCGTTCGATTCTCAGTTAGAGCGTCTTCTGTAGGAAAAGCCGAAAGACACAAACAAACAAAGGGTTTTTAAGCCAATGATCTTCTTAGTCAAAAACTTCTGGGGTCTTTCTAGTTTTGTCGTATATATGTTGTTCTTCTTTCGGCTTTTCCCGGTTAGGGGTCGCCACAGCGGAACTCCAGTCCGCTAATGACTGGCAGTAGATTTTTATGGTGCCGAGGTGCCAGCTCGAAGCTCAACCTTCAATGAAGGCACGCCCACTCACGCATGTCTTTTGAAGGCCACTCAACCGCGGGGAGGACATGCAGTCTCCACACAGAAGGCGCTCCAGCCGAGAATTGAACGGGAGAACCTCTTGCTGTGAGGCGACAACGCTACTGCTGCACCACCACGGCTTACAGTTTTGTAGTATATATATATATATATATATATATATATATATATATATATAGATAGATAGATATATCTAGATATATATATATATATATATATATATATATATATATATATATATATATATATATATATATATATATATATAGTGTGGAACATCCTAAACTAACCTATTCAATGCTGAATATAAGGGGGCAATGACCTATTTACAGCTAGATGATATTCCTTTGGCAATTAGCTGCTCTAATAAGAAGTATTTTTCTAACTACTTCCATTACCTGATAATCAAAGGAGAGGGAATTATGAACCCAAGTTCCAAGGTCTTTAACAATATTCTCATTTTAAGAGTGGGGTTTTGTCTATGTTGTTTGAAGGGGGAAGGGTTCTCTGCCAAATGAGACAATATTGCACCTTTTAGCATTTAATTTGAGCCCATTTTAGTACGCCAGGTATTTATGAATGTGTTTGCTGAAGGGTTTGGGCATCAGAGGGGGACTTAACAATGACTTCCATTTTACAGCCATTTGCATTTTATGCAGAAAAATATTACTAATATTATTATTATTATTACTACTAATTATAATAATAAAAACAAGAAGAAAATGCAGAGAAGAAGCAAATCAAATGACTGCATAAAATGTATACACAAATGAAAATTTAGTCTCTTAAAAATGCTGGAAATACCTCTGGGCAGGAACATCATGTGTGTGTGTGTGTTGGGGTAGGGGATGGCGTGAATATGGGTGGAACCGCTATCATCACAGCTTTTGTGTGCGACTATTTTTATGGTACCGCTTCATAGTAAAGAAGGTGTAGTTAATTAGAATATTCATATCTGACAGTGGCAGAATACAGGTGCAAAGGTCTAAAACTAGTCGCTGTGATGTTTTACAAATGAAGTGAAGAGAAAAAACAATGTTTTTCTTTTCAAAATGCGACATCATTAATACAATTCTGAAGCATCCATTCTGCATGTCTTTAGACTGATTTCAGAACAAATATGCACGTCTTCCTTTTTCTGACAAATATGTATGTGTACCTCATAAAATCAAAAATATATTGGCCTAGTCTGAAGTTTTGTATTACACCTGGTTTGCACCGGAGGGAGCATTTTATGATTTGTCATCACTTTGCAAAAAATATATGTGTACTAATCTGTCATTGCGTTAGACCTACAATTTACATATATTTCTCTAGTCAAATGATTTTGTTTGGGAGTCACTAAAGTACCACAAAGATCAGTACTGGTTCCTGTTCTGTTTATCATTTACTTTGCAGTTATCCAACCAATATCCCAGAAGTGTGTCTGACTGCATCGTTATCCACTCATCCACTGATATGAATGTGCTCCATCAAACGTTGGAGTACACACATACATGATGTACTGAAAATGGTTTCAAGCTAAATGCAAAAAAAGAGTGTATCATGGTAGTGTTCGGCAAAAATAAGCTAATCCCACCTTATATGTTATAAGTTGTACTCCTCAGACTATTACAGTTATAAGATATTTCACTATATATATATATATATATATATATATATGTGTGTGTGTGTGTGTGTGTGTGTGTGTGTGTGTGTGTGTATTGAAAATTCTCATTCAATCATCTTGTTTCCACTATAGTAAGAAAATCCTTGTTTATGGCCCAGTTGGTTTTCAAGGGAACATCCTCAAGATCCAAAGAAGTCATCATACCACTGTACTCATTCCTTATTAGACCCATCATCAAATACAGTGCCCCCTTTGGTTTGTACAAATCCAAGCACATCATTCAACTAGAAAGGCCTCACAGTTTTCTACCAAAAGATCATTTAAAGGCTTGAATCCTTCAATTATTCCCAGAGTTTAGCATGACTTTCCTTATACCTGGTAGCCTAACAGCTACTCTAATGTGACTTGTTTTGTCTTTTGAGCCATAAAATACCCAATCTTATTTGACCTCCCACTTCGTTAAAAGAGCAGTAGCTCTAAAACACCTGCAATATGGGCCTATATATAGACCAACAAATAAAAAAAACTACTGGAGGGATAGGTTCCCAATTCAGTCTATGCTCAGCTCATGGAATAAGTTACCTCTACAGGTTAAACAAAGTATTACTTTTGTTTCCTCGGAGGCTGGTCTTGATGACTTGATGAGTAAAAACAAAATTTCACCAAGGTTACCATGTATGGCCCTGCTCAATTTGGCTGATGAGAACTAATGTGGACTTGAAAACAGTGGCAAGAAATGTGTTTCCTATGTGAAGGATAGGGCTAGGTATTTTATGGTCTCCTTGATCACTTGCCTAGAATTGCTCCTATGGTCCTACATTTGTAGATACATATATAACAGCATGAACACATTTCAAACAAATCAAATTATATGAATTTCTTAGACATAAGTTAATTTTTGAGCAAAAAAAAATATTTAACTTAACTATAGCTCAGCCAACTATGAGTGAACTGTACTAAGTGTTCATGGAGTTCTGAGGAAAGGTCTAGAAAGCATCTTATCTGCTGTGGTAGGTAATTACAAGTAGCCAAGGAATGCGTTTCCTTAAGTACACGGTAAAAGGCAGATTTGTGTACTTTTATTTAGGTACCGTTGCTCATTTCTTCAGACAGTAGCAGGAAGTGGATATTTTCAGCCTGTGTTCTAAGGGGTGAAAAGTATTCAAGATGTAACAGTCTGAAAGTTTGTGTGGCCAATAAGGGTGGCTTGTACAGTTACAGGGAGCAACTGAACTTGTGTAAGGAGATGCAGTAATGTTCACAAGGGCTAGAGTGAGAAATGAACCAATACACTTTGTTAACAGCCTTTCATACAATACCAGTGTGGATAGAGGAGTTATGTACAATTACTGGTAACGTATATTTTAATTTTGACATTAGTACATTCGGTGCTGTTGCTCTCCTAGACTCAAAACTGAACAAGTTAATTAATTTAAAATATTCTTTGAGCTATTTTAGCAGCTTGTCTCTATTCCTTTAACTATGGTTCTTTGAACACAGGGAAGGGTCTAGCCATATTCCTAGATGTCCATACTTGTTGACTACCAGGATAAGATTATTTTCAATGTTAACTGTGGAGATTCTCCTGTGTCATATTAGGTTTTGTGTGTGTGTGTGCGTGTGTGTGTGTGTATGTGTGTGTGTGTGTGTGTGTGTGTGTGTGTGTGTGTGTGTGTGTGTGTGTGTGTTTACTAGTAGGTTGTTTGATTATTTACTATTGAATGGTTTCTTAAATCTGTTTTTACATGTTATTTGCACTTCTTTATCACTTCCAACGTTCTTTAACAGGATTATGTCAGCATACACAGTGATATTTATTTTTGAATAATCTTCTTTTAGTTCGTTAATAAATACTGAAAACCTAGTTATGTCCAGCTGCACATCACTATGGTATACTTGTAGAGAAGGAATGCATAGAGTTCTGTTTCTGTGACAGAAGATAAAAGCTTTAACCCCTCAAATATTTTTCAAACCTCGTAAGTTGTCCTGCCGTAAAACTGAGATGTTACAATTTTGTGATGAGCATATTTTGATTAACCATTTCAAAAGCTCTTTTTGGGTCTACAAATATGACCCATAGCAACAACCCCTTCTCCATATCGCTAAATATCAGGATAGCAACCATGTATATGGCAACAAGTATGTTGTATTCCTTTCAAAACACATATTGACTGCTGGCTAGGGGACCTTATTTCTCTAAGTGTTCAGTGATATGCATATACAGTAATTTTCAAGTAGTTTATTAAGAGGTTAAACAGCTACAATATGGATGTAAAGCCATTTGGAATTTTAGGGGTAAACAATCTGGAGAGTAAGATTATAAGTGAAGGGTTCAGTTTTGTGGATATTAGACATTTTACACAACAAACTCCTACACATTTCATCTATCTGTTATTCATTTCTTTTATGTACTTATTTGCACTTTACTGTTTTGCAAAGCTTCTCAGCAATCAAAAGCATCAGGGTATAAAGGGCCTCACTGTGTAGTGATATTGGGTTACTCAATTTAGGTACTTTTGAGATGTGCATATATACACATGTACATATATATATATATATATATATGGTCCTGAAAGACCAAAATCCTGAAAGACCAAAATCCTGAAACTCAAAATCCTGAAAACACAAAATAGACATACTGATGTCATTGTGGCTTTGCTATTGTTAGCCCTGTGGTGTTAGGTCATGCGTTGGGGTCAGGTAAGTGTGCGGTTGGTTTTATTTTAGGGTTAGGGGCGGTTTAAGTGAGTTAGGGTTAGGGCGCAGGTTAGGCATGTATGCAATAGTGACAAATATTGGGGTTAGGGGTGGTTTAAGTGAGTTAGGTTTAGGGCGCGGGTCAGGTGAGTGTGCGATAGTGACGGACCTTAGGGTTAGGGTTAGGGTCAGGGTCAGTTGGTAGATATTAGTGTCTTTATAGTGACATATTAGCATTATTTGTGTTTTCAGGATTTTGAGTTTCAGGATTTTGGTCTTTCAGGATTTTGGGCTTTCAGGATTTTGAGTTTTCAGGATTCTGAATTTTCAGGCTTTTGGTTTCAGGATTTTGATTTTCAGGCTTATGATGTTTCAGGCTTCTGAATGGGAACTATATATATATATATATATATATATATATATATATATATATATATATATATATATATAGGTCTACCTGATAACACCGACAACGAAATAACCGACACAAAAAAACGACAAAAAAGAAAGTTCAAAAACACGAAACTTCACATGCCCAACAAACCAAAATCCCAACAATCAACAAAACAAATACCTTTCCCGAAAAACACACACACAACACAAGCTCACCAAAAACCTTACAAACCTACACTAAACCTTACATACACAACTATCTATGCACTAACCTTAACTCAAACCCTAACCCTAAGGTCCGTCACTATCGCACACTTACCTTACCCACACCCTAACCCTAACTCACTTAATCCGCCCCTAATCCTTAACTCTGTCACTATCGGAAACTTACCTTACCCGCACCCTAACCCTCACTCACTTAATCTGCCCCTAATCCTCAAGTCCGTCACTATCGCACACTTACCTTACCCGCACCCTACCCTAACGTCCGTCACTATCACACACTTACCTTACCCACACTCTGACTCTAATGTCCGTCCCTATCACACACTTACCTTAACATGTCAGTGTTCTCAGTGTTGGGATTCTCAACTGTCGATCTTCTCCGTTGCCGATCTTCCGGTGTCGGTGTTCTCGTCATCGGCATTGTGCACTTTCGGAGTTTTCAGGTAGACCTATATATATATATATATATATATATATATATATATATATATATATATATACAAATATGCATATATATGTATATGTGTGTGTATATATATATATATATATATATATATATATATATATATATATATATATATGTATGTATACATACACACAGATATGTATACATACATATATATGTACACACACACATACATACATATATATATATATATATATATATATATATATATATATATATATATATATATATATATATATACACACACACACACACACACACACACACACATATATATATGTGTGTGTGTGTGTGTGTGTGTGTGTGTGTGTGTGTGTATTTTATATATACATATATATATATATATATATATATATATATATATATATATATAGTTATGTGCTTACCATAACTTGGTATCTGTGTTGTCTTCTTTCATTCCTCCTCACGTTAGGGTTACAGATCTAACCCTCAGATCCAACTCAGCTGTATTTTTGCAGACTAGGATCCAAGTCTGGAGCTCCTCTCACTTCCCATAATGCACTGTCCTCTGTCTAACTCCCTCAGATCAAGTTTGCTGCCCAAATAACTGATAGAGAGCAGAAAGAAAAAAGAAGGAAGCAGAAATTAAGCACCAGAGGCTCAAAACCAGGGACATTGGTTCCTAAAAAGTTCTCTCCAGGTCTTCCATAGCACTGGGCAGGGGGATGGCTGGGATGTGAGGTGAGGAGGAATGAAAAAAGACACAGATACAAAGTTATGGTAAGTACATAACTTATAAATCTGATGTTGTCTCTTTCATTACTCCTTACGGTTGGGTCAGAGTCCAGGGCTATACAACTCCTGGGTGGTCTCAAGGAAGGATATGTCAGAGCGCTGCCAAACTGAAGGAAGCCCTGCTCCTGGAATCAATGTTTAATTTATAATGCATGACAAAGGTATGAGTTTTCAACCAAGTGGCTGCAGCACAAATATCATCTAAAGATGTCTTGGAAAAAAGGCAGAAGAGGTAGACATAGACCTAGTTAAGTGAGCCTTAGGAGCATGAGGTAAATGTAATCCATTCTTAGCATAAATCACACTAATGCAGTCTGTTATACATTTAGCAAGAGTAATGTTTGAAACCACCTGACCTAGGCGGCTATGACAGAAGGACACAAATAATTGGTCTGATTTTCGAAATGGCTTTGTCATATGAAGATAAAAACGCAACTGCCTATGAATATCAAGCAAATGTAACAAATGTTCTCCTTCATTAGAGAAATTTGGGAAGAAAACTGGTAGTTGCATGGTTTGGTTGAGGTTGGATTCTGTAGCTACCTTGGGCATGAAAGAGGGATTAGGACAAAGGGAGACCATACCTTTGTGGAAAATGATGTAAAGAGGCTTAGAAGGCAGTACCTGGATCTCAGAAATTCTTTTTGCTGAAGTGATGGCGATGAGAAAGACTGTTTTCCATGAAAGAAACTTTAAGTCACAACCTCTGGCTGGTTTGAAAGGTTTTTGAGATAAGCCTAGTAAGACCACAGTGAGATCCCATGGTAGGAAATGATCTTTAACTGAGGCCTGAGGAGGAAGATTCATTTCAAGAAGGCTATACACAGCTTAGAGGTATTAGGAGAACTGAAAACATTACCCGAATGGAAGTTCGAGATGGCTGCCAACTGAAGTCTGATAGTAGAGAAAGTGGCTCCTTCTTTGAAAAGAGAGGCAAGAAAGAGAAGGATAGCTGATACTGGAGCTGAGAAAGGATCAGTGTTCTCTTTAGAGGCCCTGAAGGCAAATCTCTTCCATTTACTCCCATAGACTTTCTTGGTAACTGGTTTCTGGGAGGCTAGAATAATGTCAGACAGGGGAAGCAAGCCTGGACCTTTGAAAAATCACTGGAAGTGGAGAAACCAAGAGGTCAGTTTGAAGGATATCAGATTGGGATGAAAACCCTCTATCAGGTGAAAAAGGAGGTCCTGTTTGGGTTCCATTATCCAGGGAGGATATTTCAAATGAGACCAGAGGAAGGGGAACCAAATCTAATGAGGCCAGTGGGGGCAATGAGGATTACAGAGGATTTCAGATGTTTTGCTTTCTGAAGAAACTTTGGGATCAAAATGTGAAGTAAACTGAAAACACTGTCATCTGTGTTAGCATGTGTGGCAGATGATTTGTGCATATTCTTAGATTAACTTGTATTGTATGCCAGTATGCTTATTTGTGAAAATGTAAATAAGTTTAAAATGTTGAGTCTTTCACTGTTTAAACAGAATGATTAAAGAATCTGACACTGCTTTAATACAGTTCTAACTGTGCATGTTTGAGAAGGACATTATAAAGTACAAACTGTGGAAAATCAGATGAGCAGTGAGTGGTGTCACTGGAATGTTCCTTTTTGCTAGGAGATGATTTAAACAACTGACTAACAGAAGAATATTTTTTTTACAACTGACATATTTTGAAATTAGACAGTTGAGACAGTTGAGACTGCTGAAGACAGTTGAGACTGTGAGGCTGTACTGTTTGTCAAGTACTGAGCAGTAAGTAGACACCAAGAAAAGAGAACTCACCAAGAAAACTGTAAGCTGGCCTTGGCCTTGCTATTATATCTTAGTGTAGATCAGGGACAGTATTTATTTAGTTAGATCAGAAAAGTTTAGTTAATAAGATAGAATTTTTCTTGAAGAATTAATTCCTATCCAGAAGTTTGATTTACATTTCTGGTGATTGAATTCTAATGTTTATTTATAGTTATTGATTTTCAATTTTGTAATAATTTTTACTTATTATTAAATATTTTTCATTATTTTACATTGTGGCTAGAAACCAGTATTTTTCTTTAGTGGTGAGAGAGTGCTTCGACCTGTTTGCTACTCCCCAGCTCACCCTGAGGCCTGGCTGTTCTGGTCATAGCTATCATGTATTTTAATAATTAACTTTCATAATTGGACACCCCTTTTGAAGGGCATGAAGACCCTCTGATTGGTGGCAGCATTTCTGTATTTATTTTGGGAAAGAGACACAGCTGAAAATCTGTCAGGCTTTCTCAGAAGTGCTTGGATGTCTGAGATTTAAATTTACTTCGAGTGTGAGTGTATCAGAGGTCTTAAACTGGGGCACTTTGCTTTTAAGTGTGTAATAATAATATACATTTGGGTAGACAGAGGTATATAGTCCAGTGCCAGAAAAATATAGCATGTTCCTTTTGTTATCTTAGAGGAAAATTGTGAAATATTACTTTTGTTTAAGTGGCAGTCTCATATTGGGATCAGTAGTGAGGACTGAAGCTCCTTAGTTACTGACTCAGGATAGTAAGGGACGTCATTTAATTGTTGACAGTCTAGTGGGATATAGACAGATGTCACATGGTGGCAGTCTGGTGGGATATAGCCTGACGTCACATTAACTGGTGGCAGTCCAGTGGGATATAGCTGGATATCACACAAGAGTAGTGGTGGATAAGCACAGAGGAGACTGGAGGGCCAATTATGAATGAGAACATCCCTCAAGGGCTCCCCCAAAGGGATGATCACAGCAAAGTAGTTGCAGCACTTGTTGTTCTGGGGGGATGCAAACAGTTCACAGCAGGATTGGCCCCAATGGCTGAAGATCAAGTCCGCTACTGATTGGCTGAGCAACCACTTGTAAGGGGTCAGAATGGACCTGCTCAGCTTGTCTGCCAGGATGTTGGATTTCCCCGGTATGTGAGTTGCAAGTAGAAAATGGTCTTAAGACATCACCCATTCCCAGATCCTCATGGCTTCTCTGCACAACAGGTAAGAGTGGATTCCTCCTTGCTTGTTGATGTACCACACCACTGACATGTTGTCTCTGTGAATTGCAACAGTTCCTAGAGGGAGAATGTCCTGAAAGGCTTGCACGTAAGGAGGACTGCACTCATCTCCAAAACATTGATATGGAACCTGGTCTCTAAGTGCAGCCACATGGCTTGGATCATCTTTTCCTTGAAATGCTCCCCCTACTCCAACTGGGAAGCATCCGTGGTCACAGTGGCTGAGGGGGTACTAAGGAGGAAAGGTCTGCTGATTGTCAGGTCATCTGACAGCAGCCACCATTGGACATGCTTTCTGCAAACACAATAGTCAACTTGATAGGAGCAGACAGAGGCTGGTAGACAATAGACCACTGATCAGCCAGAGTCCATTGAAACACTTGCACAAAATACCTTACTAGAGGGACTAAGGGAACAGCAGTCACTATATATCAAACAGCCTGAAGTATCAGCCTTGCTGGTGGGGAAGACTGGTTTAAGATGGCTCAAACACAATCTCTCAAAGTCTGTACGCGATAAGTTGGTAGAGCTGCAATCTGTTTTCCTATGTCCAAGGAAGCTTTGATAAATGCTAAACTCTGAACTGGGGATGGGTTCAGCTTTGTCATGTTTATGGTGAT